>NW_027138646.1:1065337-1294177 GCF_035084215.1 Heptranchias perlo
TAACAGAACACTCAGGAACACATCCCCCTCACACTCCAATAACAGAACACTCAGGAACACATCCCCCTCACACTCCAATAACAGAACACTCAGGAACACATCCCCCTCACACTCCAATAACAGACACTCAGGAACACATCCCCCTCACACTCCAATAACAGAACACTCAGGAACATCCCCCTCACACTCCAATAACAGAACACTCAGGAACACATCCCCCTCACACTCCAATAACAGGACACTCAGGAACACATCCCCCTCACACTCCAATAACAGAACACTCAGGAACACATCCCCCTCACACTCCAATAACAGAACACTCAGGAACACATCCCCCTCACACTCCAATAACAGAACACTCAGGAACACATCCCCCTCACACTCCAATAACAGAACACTCAGGAACACATCCCCCTCACACTCAATAACAGAACACTCAGGAACACATCCCCTCACACTCCAATAACAGAACACTCAGGAACACATCCCCCTCACACTCCAATAACAGGACACTCAGGAACACATCCCCCTCACACTCCAATAACAGAACACTCAGGAACACATCCCCCTCACACTCCAATAACAGGGGACTCAGGAACACATCCCCTCACACTCCAATAACAGAACACTCAGGAACACATCCCCCTCACACTCCAATAACAGAACACTCAGGAACACATCCCCCTCACACTCCAATAACAGAACACTCAGGAACACATCCCCCTCACACTCCAATAACAGAACACTCAGGAACACATCCCCCTCACACTCCAATAACAGAGGACTCAGGAACACATCCCCCTCACACTCCAATAACAGAACACTCAGGAACACATCCCCCTCACACTCCAATAACAGAACACTCAGGAACACATCCCCCTCACACTCCAATAACAGAACACTCAGGAACACATCCCCCTCACACTCCAATAACAGAACACTCAGGAACACATCCCCCTCACACTCCAATAACAGGGACTCAGGAACACATCCCCCTCACACTCCAATAACAGAACACTCAGGAACACATCCCGCTCACACTCCAATAACAGAACACTCAGGGACACATCCCCCTCACACTCCAATAACAGGACACTCAGGAACACATCCCCTCACACTCCAATAACAGAACACTCAGGGACACATCCCCCTCACACTCCAATAACAGGGGACTCAGGAACACATCCCCCTCACACTCCAATAACAGAACACTCAGGAACACATCCCCCTCACACTCCAATAACAGAACACTCAGGAACACATCCCCCTCACACTCCAATAACAGAACACTCAGGAACACATCCCCCTCACACTCCAATAACAGAACACTCAGGAACACATCCCCCTCACACTCCAATAACAGGGACTCAGGAACACATCCCCCTCACACTCCAATAACAGGACACTCAGGAACACATCCCCCTCACACTCCAATAACAGAACACTCAGGAACACATCCCCCTCACACTCCAATAACAGGACACTCAGGAACACATCCCCCTCACACTCCAATAACAGGACACTCAGGAACACATCCCCCTCACACTCCAATAACAGGGACTCAGGAACACATCCCCCTCACACTCCAATAACAGGACACTCAGGAACACATCCCCCTCACACTCCAATAACAGGGGACTCAGGAACACATCCCCCTCACACTCCAATAACAGGACACTCAGGAACACATCCCCCTCACACTCCAATAACAGAACACTCAGGAACACATCCCCCTCACACTCCAATAACAGAACACTCAGGAACACATCCCCCTCACACTCCAATAACAGAACACTCAGGAACACATCCCCCTCACACTCCAATAACAGAACACTCAGGAACACATCCCCCTCACACTCCAATAACAGAACACTCAGGAACACATCCCCCTCACACTCCAATAACAGAACACTCAGGAACACATCCCCCTCACACTCCAATAACAGAACACTCAGGAACACATCCCCCTCACACTCCAATAACAGGACACTCAGGAACACATCCCCCTCACACTCCAATAACAGAACACTCAGGAACACATCCCCCTCACACTCCAATAACAGAACACTCAGGAACACATCCCCCTCACACTCCAATAACAGGACACTCAGGAACACATCCCCCTCACACTCCAATAACAGAACACTCAGGAACACATCCCCCTCACACTCCAATAACAGAACACTCAGGAACACATCCCCCTCACACTCCAATAACAGAACACTCAGGAACACATCCCCCTCACACTCCAATAACAGAACACTCAGGAACACATCCCCCTCACACTCCAATAACAGAACACTCAGGAACACATCCCCTCACACTCCAATAACAGAACACTCAGGAACACATCCCCCTCACACTCCAATAACAGGGGACTCAGGAACACATCCCCCTCACATTCCAATAACAGAACACTCAGGAACACATCCCCCTCACACTCCAATAACAGAACACTCAGGAACACATCCCCCTCACACTCCAATAACAGAACACTCAGGAACACATCCCCCTCACACTCCAATAACAGAACACTCAGGAACACATCCCCCTCACACTCCAATAACAGAACACTCAGGAACACATCCCCCTCACACTCCAATAACAGAACACTCAGGAACACATCCCCCTCACACTCCAATAACAGAACACTCAGGAACACATCCCCCTCACACTCCAATAACAGAACACTCAGGAACACATCCCCCTCACACTCCAATAACAGAACACTCAGGAACACATCCCCCTCACACTCCAATAACAGAACACTCAGGAACACATCCCCCTCACACTCCAATAACAGGGACTCAGGAACACATCCCCCTCACACTCCAATAACAGAACACTCAGGAACACATCCCCCTCACACTCCAATAACAGGGACTCAGGAACACATTCCCCTCACACTCCAATAACAGAACACTCAGGAACACATCCCCCTCACACTCCAATAACAGAACACTCAGGAACACATCCCCCTCACACTCCAATAACAGAACACTCAGGAACACATCCCCCTCACACTCCAATAACAGAACACTCAGGAACACATCCCCCTCACACTCCAATAACAGGGGACTCAGGAACACATCCCCCTCACACTCCAATAACAGAACACTCAGGAACACATCCCGCTCACACTCCAATAACAGAACACTCAGGGAACACATCCCCCTCACACTCCAATAACAGGACACTCAGGACACATCCCCCTCACACTCCAATAACAGAACACTCAGGGACACATCCCCCTCACACTCCAATAACAGGGGACTCAGGAACACATCCCCCTCACACTCCAATAACAGAACACTCAGGAACACATCCCCCTCACACTCCAATAACAGAACACTCAGGAACACATCCCCCTCACACTCCAATAACAGGGGACTCAGGAACACATCCCCCTCACACTCCAATAACAGAACACTCAGGAACACATCCCCCTCACACTCCAATAACAGAACACTCAGGAACACATCCCCCTCACACTCCAATAACAGGGGACTCAGGAACACATCCCCCTCACACTCCAATAACAGAACACTCAGGAACACATCCCCCTCACACTCCAATAACAGAACACTCAGGGACACATCCCCCTCACACTCCAATAACAGAACACTCAGGAACACATCCCCCTCACACTCCAATAACAGAACACTCAGGGCACATCCCCCTCACACTCCAATAACAGAACACTCAGGAACACATCCCCCTCACACTCCAATAACAGGACACTCAGGAACACATCCCCCTCACACTCCAATAACAGAACACTCAGGAACACATCCCCCTCACACTCCAATAACAGGGGACTCAGGAACACATCCCCCTCACACTCCAATAACAGAACACTCAGGAACACATCCCCCTCACACTCCAATAAAAGAACACTCAGGAACACATCCCCCTCACACTCCAATAACAGAACACTCAGGAACACATCCCCCTCACACTCCAATAACAGAACACTCAGGAACACATCCCCCTCACACTCCAATAACAGAACACTCAGGAACACATCCCCCTCACACTCCAATAACAGGACACTCAGGAACACATCCCCCTCACACTCCAATAACAGAACACTCAGGAACACATCCCCCTCACACTCCAATAACAGAACACTCAGGAACACATCCCCCTCACACTCCAATAACAGAACACTCAGGAACACATCCCCCTCACACTCCAATAACAGGGGACTCAGGAACACATCCCCCTCACACTCCAATAACAGAACACTCAGGAACACATCCCCCTCACACTCCAATAACAGACACTCAGGAACACATCCCCCTCACACTCCAATAACAGAACACTCAGGAACACATCCCCCTCACACTCCAATAACAGGACACTCAGGAACACATCCCCCTCACACTCCAATAACAGAACACTCAGGAACACATCCCCCTCACACTCCAATAACAGGACACTCAGGAACACATCCCCCTCACACTCCAATAACAGAACACTCAGGAACACATCCCCCTCACACTCCAATAACAGAACACTCAGGAACACATCCCCCTCACACTCCAATAACAGAACACTCAGGAACACATCCCCCTCACACTCCAATAACAGGACACTCAGGAACACATCCCCCTCACACTCCAATAACAGGGGACTCAGGAACACATCCCCCTCACACTCCAATAACAGAACACTCAGGAACACATCCCCCTCACACTCCAATAACAGGACACTCAGGAACACATCCCCCTCACACTCCAATAACAGAACACTCAGGAACACATCCCCCTCACACTCCAATAACAGGGGACTCAGGAACACATCCCCCTCACACTCCAATAACAGAACACTCAGGAACACATCCCCCTCACACTCCAATAACAGAACACTCAGGAACACATCCCCCTCACACTCCAATAACAGGGACTCAGGAACACATCCCCCTCACACTCCAATAACAGAACACTCAGGAACACATCCCCCTCACACTCCAATAACAGAACACTCAGGAACACATCCCCCTCACACTCCAATAACAGGGGACTCAGGAACACATCCCCCTCACACTCCAATAACAGAACACTCAGGAACACATCCCCCTCACACTCCAATAACAGGGACTCAGGAACACATCCCCCTCACACTCCAATAACAGACACTCAGGAAACACATCCCCCTCACACTCCAATAACAGGGGACTCAGGAACACATCCCCCTCACACTCCAATAACAGAACACTCAGGAACACATCCCCCTCACACTCCAATAACAGGGACCTCAGGAACACATCCCCCTCACACTCCAATAACAGAACACTCAGGAACACGTCCCCCTCACACTCCAATAACAGAACACTCAGGAACACATCCCCCTCACACTCCAATAACAGAACACTCAGGAACACATCCCCCTCACACTCCAATAACAGAACACTCAGGAACACATCCCCCTCACAACTCCAATAACAGAACACTCAGGAACACATCCCCCTCACACTCCAATAACAGGACACTCAGGAACACATCCCACTCACACTCCAATAACAGGGACACTCAGGGAACACATCCCCCTCACACTCCAATAACAGAACACTCAGGAACACATCCCCCTCACACTCCAATAACAGAACACTCAGGAACACATCCCCCTCACACTCCAATAACAGGACACTCAGGAACACATCCCCCTCACACTCCAATAACAGAACACTCAGGAACACATCCCCCTCACACTCCAATAACAGGGACTCAGGAACACATCCCCCTCACACTCCAATAACAGAACACTCAGGAACACATCCCCCTCACACTCCAATAACAGAACACTCAGGAACACATCCCCCTCACACTCCAATAACAGAACACTCAGGAACACATCCCCTCACACTCCAATAACAGGACACTCAGGAACACATCCCCCTCACACTCCAATAACAGGGGACTCAGGAACACATCCCCCTCACACTCCAATAACAGAACACTCAGGAACACATCCCCCTCACACTCCAATAACAGAACACTCAGGAACACATCCCCCTCACACTCCAATAACAGGGAACTCAGGAACACATCCCCTCACACTCCAATAACAGAACACTCAGGAACACATCCCCCTCACACTCCAATAACAGAACACTCAGGAACACATCCCCCTCACACTCAATAACAGAACACTCAGGAACACATCCCCCTCACACTCCAATAACAGAACACTCAGGAACACATCCCCCTCACACTCCAATAACAGAACACTCAGGAACACATCCCCCTCACACTCCAATAACAGGACACTCAGGAACACATCCCCCTCACACTCCAATAACAGGGACTCAGGAACACATCCCCCTCACACTCCAATAACAGAACACTCAGGAACACATCCCCCTCACACTCCAATAACAGAACACTCAGGAACACATCCCCCTCACACTCCAATAACAGGACACTCAGGAACACATTCCCCTCACACTCCAATAACAGAACACTCAGGAACACATCCCCCTCACACTCCAATAACAGGACACTCAGGAACACATCCCCCTCACACTCCAATAACAGAACACTCAGGAACACATCCCCCTCACACTCCAATAACAGAACACTCAGGAACACATCCCCCTCACACTCCAATAACAGGGACTCAGGAACACATTCCCCTCACACTCCAATAACAGAACACTCAGGAACACATCCCCCTCACACTCCAATAACAGGGGACTCAGGAACACATCCCCCTCACACTCCAATAACAGAACACTCAGGAACACATCCCCCTCACACTCCAATAACAGAACACTCAGGAACACATCCCCCTCACACTCTAATAACAGAACACTCAGGAACACATCCCCCTCACACTCCAATAACAGACACTCAGGAACACATCCCCCTCACACTCCAATAACAGAACACTCAGGAACACATCCCCCTCACACTCCAATAACAGAACACTCAGGAACACATCCCCCTCACACTCCAATAACAGAACACTCAGGAACACATCCCCCTCACACTCCAATAACAGGACACTCAGGAACACATCCCCCTCACACTCCAATAACAGGGGACTCAGGAACACATCCCCCTCACACTCCAATAACAGAACACTCAGGAACACATCCCCCTCACACTCCAATAACAGGGGACTCAGGAACACATCCCCCTCACACTCCAATAACAGGACACTCAGGAACACATCCCCCTCACACTCCAATAACAGGGGACTCAGGAACACATTCCCCTCACACTCCAATAACAGAACACTCAGGAACACATCCCACTCACACTCCAATAACAGGGGACTCAGGAACACATCCCCCTCACACTCCAATAACAGAACACTCAGGAACACATCCCCCTCACACTCCAATAACAGAACACTCAGGAACACATCCCCCTCACACTCCAATAACAGGGAACTCAGGAACACATCCCCCTCACACTCCAATAACAGAACACTCAGGAACACATCCCCCTCACACTCCAATAACAGAACACTCAGGAACACATCCCCCTCACACTCCAATAACAGGACACTCAGGAACACATCCCCCTCACACTCCAATAACAGAACACTCAGGAACACATCCCACTCACACTCCAATAACAGAACACTCAGGAACACATCCCCTCACACTCCAATAACAGAACACTCAGGAACACATCCCCCTCACACTCCAATAACAGAACACTCAGGAACACATCCCCCTCACACTCCAATAACAGGGACTCAGGAACACATCCCCCTCACACTCCAATAACAGAACACTCAGGAACACATCCCCCTCACACTCCAATAACAGAACACTCAGGAACACATCCCCCTCACACTCCAATAACAGAACACTCAGGAACACATCCCCCTCACACTCCAATAACAGAACACTCAGGAACACATCCCCCTCACACTCCAATAACAGAACACTCAGGAACACATCCCACTCACACTCCAATAACAGAACACTCAGGAACACATCCCCCTCACACTCCAATAACAGGGGACTCAGGAACACATTCCCCCTCACACTCCAATAACAGAACACTCAGGAACACATCCCCCTCACACTCCAATAACAGAACACTCAGGAACACATCCCCCTCACACTCCAATAACAGAACACTCAGGAACACATCCCCCTCACACTCCAATAACAGAACACTCAGGAACACATCCCCCTCACACTCCAATAACAGGGGACTCAGGAACACATCCCCCTCACACTCCAATAACAGAACACTCAGGAACACATCCCGCTCACACTCCAATAACAGAACACTCAGGGACACATCCCCCTCACACTCCAATAACAGGACACTCAGGAACACATCCCCCTCACACTCCAATAACAGAACACTCAGGGACACATCCCCCTCACACTCCAATAACAGGGGACTCAGGAACACATCCCCCTCACACTCCAATAACAGAACACTCAGGAACACATCCCCCTCACACTCCAATAACAGAACACTCAGGAACACATCCCCCTCACACTCCAATAACAGGGGACTCAGGAACACATCCCCCTCACACTCCAATAACAGAACACTCAGGAACACATCCCCCTCACACTCCAATAACAGAACACTCAGGAACACATCCCCCTCACACTCCAATAACAGGGACTCAGGAACACATCCCCCTCACACTCCAATAACAGAACACTCAGGAACACATCCCCCTCACACTCCAATAACAGAACACTCAGGAACACATCCCCCTCACACTCCAATAACAGAACACTCAGGAACACATCCCCCTCACACTCCAATAACAGAACACTCAGGAACACATCCCCCTCACACTCCAATAACAGAACACTCAGGGACACATCCCCCTCACACTCCAATAACAGAACACTCAGGAACACATCCCCCTCACACTCCAATAACAGAACACTCAGGGACACATCCCCCTCACACTCCAATAACAGAACACTCAGGAACACATCCCCCTCACACTCCAATAACAGAACACTCAGGGACACATCCCCCTCACACTCCAATAACAGGGGACTCAGGAACTCATCCCCCTCACACTCCAATAACAGAACACTCAGGAACACATCCCCCTCACACTCCAATAACAGAACACTCAGGAACACATCCCCCTCACACTCCAATAACAGGGGACTCAGGAACACATCCCCCTCACACTCCAATAACAGAACACTCAGGAACACATCCCCCTCACACTCCAATAACAGAACACTCAGGAACACATCCCCCTCACACTCCAATAACAGAACACTCAGGAACACATCCCCCTCACACTCCAATAACAGAACACTCAGGAACACATCCCCCTCACACTCCAATAACAGAACACTCAGGAACACATCCCCCTCACACTCCAATAACAGGACACTCAGGAACACATCCCCCTCACACTCCAATAACAGAACACTCAGGAACACATCCCCCTCACACTCCAATAACAGAACACTCAGGAACACATTCCCCTCACACTCCAATAACAGAACACTCAGGAACACATCCCCCTCACACTCCAATAACAGAACACTCAGGAACACATCCCCCTCACACTCCAATAACAGGGGACTCAGGAACACATCCCCCTCACACTCCAATAACAGAACACTCAGGAACACATCCCCCTCACACTCCAATAACAGGACACTCAGGAACACATCCCCCTCACACTCCAATAACAGAACACTCAGGAACACATCCCCCTCACACTCCAATAACAGGACACTCAGGAACACATCCCCCTCACACTCCAATAACAGAACACTCAGGAACACATCCCCCTCACACTCCAATAACAGGACACTCAGGAACACATCCCCCTCACACTCCAATAACAGAACACTCAGGAACACATCCCCCTCACACTCCAATAACAGAACACTCAGGAACACATCCCCCTCACACTCCAATAACAGAACACTCAGGAACACATCCCCCTCACACTCCAATAACAGGACACTCAGGAACACATCCCCCTCACACTCCAATAACAGGGGACTCAGGAACACATCCCCCTCACACTCCAATAACAGGGGACTCAGGAACACATTCCCCTCACACTCCAATAACAGAACACTCAGGAACACATCCCCCTCACACTCCAATAACAGGACACTCAGGAACACATCCCCCTCACACTCCAATAACAGAACACTCAGGAACACATCCCCCTCACACTCCAATAACAGGGGACTCAGGAACACATCCCCCTCACACTCCAATAACAGAACACTCAGGAACACATCCCCCTCACACTCCAATAACAGAACACTCAGGAACACATCCCCCTCACACTCCAATAACAGGACACTCAGGAACACATCCCCCTCACACTCCAATAACAGAACACTCAGGAACACATCCCCCTCACACTCCAATAACAGAACACTCAGGAACACATCCCCCTCACACTCCAATAACAGGGGACTCAGGAACACATCCCCCTCACACTCCAATAACAGGGGACTCAGGGACACATCCCCCTCACACTCCAATAACAGAACACTCAGGAACACATCCCCCTCACACTCCAATAACAGAACACTCAGGAACACATCCCCCTCACACTCCAATAACAGGGGACTCAGGAACACATCCCCCTCACACTCCAATAACAGGACACTCAGGAACACATCCCCCTCACACTCCAATAACAGGGGACTCAGGAACACATCCCCCTCACACTCCAATAACAGAACACTCAGGAACACATCCCCCTCACACTCCAATAACAGGGGACTCAGGAACACATCCCCCTCACACTCCAATAACAGAACACTCAGGAACACGTCCCCCTCACACTCCAATAACAGAACACTCAGGAACACATCCCCCTCACACTCCAATAACAGAACACTCAGGAACACATCCCCCTCACACTCCAATAACAGAACACTCAGGAACACATCCCCCTCACACTCCAATAACAGAACACTCAGGAACACATCCCCCTCACACTCCAATAACAGGACACTCAGGAACACATCCCACTCACACTCCAATAACAGGGGACTCAGGGACACATCCCCCTCACACTCCAATAACAGAACACTCAGGAACACATCCCCCTCACACTCCAATAACAGAACACTCAGGAACACATCCCCCTCACACTCCAATAACAGGACACTCAGGAACACATCCCCCTCACACTCCAATAACAGAACACTCAGGAACACATCCCCCTCACACTCCAATAACAGGGGACTCAGGAACACATCCCCCTCACACTCCAATAACAGAACACTCAGGAACACATCCCCCTCACACTCCAATAACAGGACACTCAGGAACACATCCCCCTCACACTCCAATAACAGGGGACTCAGGAACACATCCCCCTCACACTCCAATAACAGAACACTCAGGAACACATCCCCCTCAC
Source organism: Heptranchias perlo (assembly GCF_035084215.1). NCBI lineage: Eukaryota > Metazoa > Chordata > Chondrichthyes > Hexanchiformes > Hexanchidae > Heptranchias > Heptranchias perlo. The sequence continues at coordinate 1,076,696 of NW_027138646.1, forward strand.
ACTCCAATAACAGAACACTCAGGAACACATCCCCCTCACACTCCAATAACAGGACACTCAGGAACACATTCCCCTCACACTCCAATAACAGAACACTCAGGAACACATCCCCCTCACACTCCAATAACAGGACACTCAGGAACACATCCCCCTCACACTCCAATCACAGAACACTCAGGAACACATCCCCCTCACACTCCAATAACAGAACACTCAGGAACACATCCCCCTCACACTCCAATAACAGGGGACTCAGGAACACATTCCCCTCACACTCCAATAACAGAACACTCAGGAACACATCCCCCTCACACTCCAATAACAGAACACTCAGGAACACATCCCCCTCACACTCCAATAACAGGGGACTCAGGAACACATTCCCCTCACACTCCAATAACAGAACACTCAGGAACACATCCCCCTCACACTCCAATAACAGAACACTCAGGAACACATCCCCCTCACACTCCAATAACAGGGGACTCAGGAACACATCCCCCTCACACTCCAATAACAGAACACTCAGGAACACATCCCCCTCACACTCTAATAACAGAACACTCAGGAACACATCCCCCTCACACTCCAATAACAGAACACTCAGGAACACATCCCCCTCACACTCCAATAACAGAACACTCAGGAACACATCCCCCTCACACTCCAATAACAGAACACTCAGGAACACATCCCCCTCACACTCCAATAACAGAACACTCAGGAACACATCCCCCTCACACTCCAATAACAGGACACTCAGGAACACATCCCCCTCACACTCCAATAACAGGGGACTCAGGAACACATCCCCCTCACACTCCAATAACAGAACACTCAGGAACACATCCCCCTCACACTCCAATAACAGGGGACTCAGGAACACATCCCCCTCACACTCCAATAACAGGACACTCAGGAACACATCCCCCTCACACTCCAATAACAGGGGACTCAGGAACACATTCCCCTCACACTCCAATAACAGAACACTCAGGAACACATCCCACTCACACTCCAATAACAGGGGACTCAGGAACACATCCCCCTCACACTCCAATAACAGAACACTCAGGAACACATCCCCCTCACACTCCAATAACAGAACACTCAGGAACACATCCCCCTCACACTCCAATAACAGGGGACTCAGGAACACATCCCCCTCACACTCCAATAACAGGACACTCAGGAACACATCTCCCCTCACACTCCAATAACAGAACACTCAGGAACACATCCCCCTCACACTCCAATAACAGAACACTCAGGAACACATCTCCCTCACACTCCAATAACAGAACACTCAGGAACACATCCCACTCACACTCCAATAACAGAACACTCAGGAACACATCCCACTCACACTCCAATAACAGAACACTCAGGAACACATCCCCCTCACACTCCAATAACAGAACACTCAGGAACACATTCCCCTCACACTCCAATAACAGAACACTCAGGAACACATCCCCCTCACACTCCAATAACAGAACACTCAGGAACACATCCCCCTCACACTCCAATAACAGAACACTCAGGAACACATCCCCCTCACACTCCAATAACAGAACACTCAGGAACACATCCCACTCACACTCCAATAACAGAACACTCAGGAACACATCCCCCTCACACTCCAATAACAGAACACTCAGGAACACATCCCACTCACACTCCAATAACAGAACACTCAGGAACACATCCCCCTCACACTCCAATAACAGAACACTCAGGAACACATCCCCCTCACACTCCAATAACAGAACACTCAGGAACACATCCCCCTCACACTCCAATAACAGGACACTCAGGAACACATCCCCCTCACACTCCAATAACAGGACACTCAGGAACACATCTCCCCTCACACTCCAATAACAGAACACTCAGGAACACATCCCCCTCACACTCCAATAACAGGACACTCAGGAACACATCCCCCTCACACTCCAATAACAGAACACTCAGGAACACATCCCACTCACACTCCAATAACAGAACACTCAGGAACACATCCCCCTCACACTCCAATAACAGGACACTCAGGAACACATCCCCCTCACACTCCAATAACAGAACACTCAGGAACACATCCCCCTCACACTCCAATAACAGAACACTCAGGAACACATCCCCCTCACACTCCAATAACAGGGGACTCAGGAACACATCCCCCTCACACTCCAATAACAGAACACTCAGGAACACATCCCCCTCACACTCCAATAACAGGGGACTCAGGAACACATCCCCCTCACACTCCAATAACAGAACACTCAGGAACACATCCCCCTCACACTCCAATAACAGAACACTCAGGAACACATCCCCCTCACACTCCAATTTCAGAACATATGTTGGGTTTGCAGCGAAAGTACGGAGAGTTTGAAGAACTATCGAGTACTGACAATGGAATTCTTCAGCTTTCGTAATATCGGTTCGGGTAATAATAATGTAAAGGGAAAAAGTGAGAGGAATTTCTGCAATGTTCTGGAGAACTTTCATGATCCGTATATTTCAATCCCAATGAGGAAAGAGGCATTGCTGGATTTATTTCTGGGCAATGAAGTGAGTCAATTTGAGTAAATGTCAGTAATCATGGTATCATATGGTTTAGATTAGTTGTGAAAAATGATAGTGAGCCAACTGGAATAAAAATACTGATTTGGAGTTGGGCCAATTTCAGTGGGATGAGAACAGATCTGCCCCGGGTAAATTGGAATCAAAGATTGGCAGGCAAAACTGTAATCGAAAAATGGGCAGCCTTTAAAGAGGAGATAGTTTGGGTACAGTCTAGGTACATTCCCACATGGGCGAAAGGTAGGGAAACCAAAGCCTGAGCTCCCTGTATGATGAAAGGGATAGAGAGTAAGATGATGCAGTAAAAGGGGGCATATGACAGATGTCAGGCTGATAACACATGTGAAAACCTGGCTGAATATCGAAAGTTCAGAGGGGAAGTGAAAAAGGAAATAAGAGGGTCAAAGAGAGTGTATGAGAATAGACTGGCGGCCAACATAAACGGGAATCCAAAAGTCTTCTACAGGCATGTAAACAGTAAACGGGTAGTAAGAGGAGAGGTGGGGCCGATTCGGGACCATAAAGGAGATCTTCTCATGGAGGCAGAGGGCATGGCCGAGGTCCTAAATGAGTACTTTGCATCTCTCTTTACCAAGGAAGAAGATGCTGCCAAAGTCACAGTAAAAGAGGAGGTCGTTGAGATACAGAATGGTCTAAAAATTCATAATGAGGAGTTACTCGAAAGGCTAGCTGTACTTAAAGTAGATAAGTCACCAGGTCTGGATGGGATGGATCCTAGGTCGCTGAGGGAAGTAAGGGTGGAAATTGCAGAGGTGCTGGCCATAATCTTCCAATCCTCCTTACATATGGAGGTGGTGTCAGAGGACTGGAGAATTGCAAATGTTACACACCAGTTCAAAAAAAGGTGCAAGGATAAACCCAGCAACTACAGGCCAGTCAGTTTAACCTCAGTGGTGGGGAAACTTTTGGAAATAATAATCCAAGACAAAATTAATAGTCACTTGGACAAGTGTGGATTAATAAAGGAAAGCCAGCACGGATTTGTTAAAGTCAAATTGTGTTTAACTAACTTGACTGAGTTTTTTGATGAGGCAACAGAGAGGGTCGATCAGGGCAATGCGGTTGATGTTGTATATGTGGACTTCCAAAAGCCGTTTGATAAAGTGCCACATAATCGGCTTGTCAGCAAAGTTGAAGCCCATGGAATAAAAGGGGACAGTGGCAGCATGGATACAAAATCGGTTAAGTGACAGGATGCAGAGAGTAGTGGTGAATGATCGTTTTTTGGACTGGAGGGAGGTATACAGTGGTGTTCCCCAGGGGTCAGTGCTGGGACCACTGCTTTTCTTGATATATATTAATGACTTGGACTTGGGTGTACAGGACACAATTTCAAAATCTGCAGATGACACAAAACTTGGAAGTGTAGTGAACAGTGAGGAGGATAGTGATAGACTTCAAGAGGGCATAGACAGGATGGTGGAATGGGCAGACACATGGCAGATGAAATTTAATTCAAAGAAGTGAGAAGTGATATATTTTGGCAGGAAGAATGAGGAGAGGCAATATAAACAAATGGTACAATTCTAAAGGGGTACAGGAACAGAGAGATCTGGGGGTATATGTGCACAAATCTTTGAAGGTGGCAAGACAGGTTGAGAAAGTGGTTAAAAAAGCAAACGGGATCCTGGGCTTTATAAATAGAAGCATAGAGTATAAAACCTTTATAAAACACTGGTTCGGCCACAACTGGAGTATTGTGTCCAATTCTGGGCACCTTTAGGAAGGATGTGAAGGCCTTGGAGAGGGTGCAGAAAAGATTTACTAGAATGATTCCAGGGATGAGGGACTTTAGTTACGTGGATAGACTGGAGAAGCTGGGATTGTTCTCCTTCGAGCAGAAAAGGTTAAGAGGAGATTTGATAGAAGTGTTCAAAATCATGAAGGGTTGAGACAAAGTAAATAAAGAGAAATGGCAGAAGGGTCGAGACCCAGGACACAGATTTAAGGTGATCGGCAAAAGAACCAAAGGCAACGTGAGGAAAAGCTTTTTTACGCAGTGAGTAGTTATGATCTGGAATGTGCTGCCTGAATGGGCGGTGGAAGCAGATTCAATCATGGCTTTCAAAAAAGAATTCTATGATTCTATACTCCCAGCTCACAGTGCCCGTTACTCTCAGCTCACAGTGCCCGTTACTCACAGCTCAAAGATACTCTCAGCTCACAGTGCCCATTACTCTCAGCTCAAAGATACTCTCAGCTCAAAGTGCCCGTTACTCTCAGCTCACAGTGCCCGTTACTCTCAGCTCACAGTGCCCATTATCTCAGCTCACAGTGTCAGTTACTCCCAGTGCCTGTTACTCGCAGCTCACAGTGCCCATTACTCTCAGCTCACAGTGTCCATTACTCTCAGCTCACAGTGCCCGTTACTCTCAGCTCACAGTGTCCATTACTCTCAGCTCACAGTGCACGTTATTCTCAGCTCACAGTGCCCGTTACTCTCAGCTCACAGTGCCCATTACTCTCAGCTCACAGTGCCCGTTACACCCAGCTCACAGTGCCTGTTAGTCTCAGCTCACAGTGCCCGTTACTCTCAGCTCACAGTGTCAGTTACTCCGAGTGCCTGTTACTCACAGCTCACAGTGCCCATTACTCTCAGCTCACAGTGCCCGTTCCTCTCAGCTCACAGTGCCCGTTACTCTCAGCTCACAGTGCCCATTACTCTCAGCTCACAGTGCCCGTTACTCTCAGCTCACAGTGCCCATTACTCTCAGCTCACAGTGCCCGTTACACCCAGCTCACAGTGCCTGTTACTCTCAGCTCACAGTGCCCGTTACTCTCAGTGCCCATTACTGACAGCTCACAGTGCCCGTTACTTACAGTGCCCATTACTCTCTGTGCCCGTTACTCACAGTGCCCGTTACTCTCAGCCTACAGTGCGTGTTACTCTCAGCTCACAGTGCCCATTACTCTCAGCTCTCAGTGCCTGTTACTCTCAGCCAACAGTGCGCGCTACTCTCAGCTCACAGTGCCCATTACTCTCAGCTCTCAGTGCCCGTTAATCTCAGCTCACAGTGCCCGTTACTCTCAGCTCACATTGCCCATTACTCTCAGCCAACAGTGCGCGTTACTCTCAGCTCACAGTGCCCATTACTCTCAGCTCTCAGTGCCCGTTACTCTCAGCTCACAGTGCCCGTTACTCTCAGCTCACAGTGCCCATTATCTCAGCTCACAGTGTCAGTTACTCCCAGTGCCTGTTACTCGCAGCTCACAGTGCCCATTACTCTCAGCTCACAGTGCCCGTTACGCTCAGCTCACAGTGCCCATTACTCTCAGCTCACAGTGTCCATTACTCTCAGCTCACAGTGCCCGTTACTCTCAGCTCACAGTGCCCATTATTCTCAGCTCACAGTGTCAGTTACTCCCAGTGCCTGTTACTCGCAGCTCACAGTGCCCATTACTCTCAGCTCACAATGCCAATTACTCACAGTGCCCGTTACTCACAGTGCCCGTTACTCACAGTGCCCGTTACTCTCAGCTCACAATGCCAATTACTCACAATGCCAATTACTCACAGTGCCTGTTACTCACAGTGCCCGTTACTCTCAGCTCACAGTGCCCGTTACTGTCAGCTCGCAGTGCCCGTTACTCTCAGTGCCCATTACTGACAGCTCACAGTGCCCGTTACTCTCAGTTCACAGTGCCCATTACTTACAGTGCCCATTACTCTCTGTGCCCATTACTCACAGTGCCCATTACTCACAGTGCCCGTTACTCTCAGCCAACAGTGCGCGTTACTCTCAGCTCACAGTGCCCATTACTCTCAGCTCTCAGTGCCCGTTACTCTCAGCCAACAGTGCGCGCTACTCTAAGCTCACAGTGCCCATTACTCTCAGCTCACAGTGCCCATTACTCTCAGCTCACAGTATCCGTTACTCTCAGCTCACAGTTACAGTTGCACCCACTCACAGTTGCAGTTACTCTTGGCTCACAGTGCAGTTAATCTCAGCTCACAGTTACAGTTACTCCCAGCTCACGGTGCAGTTAATCTCAGCTCACAGTTACAGTTAATCTCAGCTCACAGTGTCCGTAACTCTCAGCTCACAGTTACAGTTACTCCCAGCTCACAGTGCCCGTTACTCTCAGCTCACAGTGCCCATTATCTCAGCTCACAGTGCACGTTACTCTCAGCTAACAGTGCCCATTATCTCAGCTCACAGTGTCAGTTACTCCCAGTGCCTGTTACTCTCAGCTCACAGTGCCCGTTACTCTCAGCTCAAAGTGCACATTACTCTCAGCTCACAGTGCCCGTTACTCTCAGCTCACAGTGCCCATTACTCTCAGCTCACAGTGCCCGTTACACCCAGCTCACAGTGCCCGTTACACCCAGCTCACAGTGCCTGTTACACCCAGCTCACAGTGCCCGTTACTCTCAGCTCACAGTGCCCGTTACTCTCAGCTCACAGTGCCCATTATCTCAGCTCACAATGTCAGTTACTCCCAGTGCCCGTTACTCTCAGCTCACAGTGTCCATTACTCTCAGCTCACAGTACCCGTTACTCTCAGCTCACAGTGCCCATTTTTCTCAGCTCACAGTGTCAGTTACTCCCAGTGCCTGTTACTCGCAGCTGACAGTGCCCATTACTCTCAGCTCACAGTGCCCGTTACTCTCAGCTCACAGTGCCCATTACTCTCAGCTCACAGTGTCCATTACTCTCAGATCACAGTGCCTGTTACTCTCAGCTCACAGTGCCCGTTACTCTCAGCTCACAGTGTCAGTTACTCCGAGTGCCTGTTACTCACAGCTCACAGTGCCCATTACTCTCAGCTCACAGTGCCCGTTCCTCTCAGCTCACAGTGCCCGTTACTCTCAGCTCACAGTGCCCGTTACTCTCAGCTCACAGTGCCCATTATTCTCAGCTCACAGTGTCAGTTACTCCCAGTGCCTGTTACTCTCAGCTCACAGTGCCCATTACTCTCAGCTCACAGTACCCGTTACTCTCAGCTCACAGTGCCCATTACTATCAGCTCACAGTGCCCATTACTCCCAGTGCCTGTTACTCGCAGCTCACAGTGCCCATTACTCTCAGCTCACAGTGCCCGTTACTCTCAGCTCACAGTGCCCATTATCTCAGCTCACAGTGCCCATTATCTCAGCTCACAGTGTCAGTTACTCCCAGTGCCTGTTACTCTCAGCTCACAGTGTCCATTACTCTCAGTTCACAGTGTCCATTACTCTCAGCTCACAGTGCCAATTATTCACTGTGCCCGTTACTCACAGTGCCCGTTACTCTCAGCTCACGGTGCCCATTACTCTCAGCTCACAGTGCCCGTTACTCTCAGTGCCCATTACTGACAGCTCACAGTGCCCGTTACTTACAGTGCCCATTACTCTCTGTGCCCGTTACTCACAGTGCCCGTTACTCTCAGCCTACAGTGCGCGTTACTCTCAGCTCACAGTGCCCATTACTCTCAGCTCTCAGTGCCTGTTACTCTCAGCCAACAGTGCGCGCTACTCTCAGCTCACAGTGCCCATTACTCTCAGCTCTCAGTGCCCGTTAATCTCAGCTCACAGTGCCCGTTACTCTCAGCTCACATTGCCCATTACTCTCAGCCAACAGTGCGCGTTACACTCAGCTCACAGTGCCCATTACTCTCAGCTCTCAGTGCCCGTTACTCTCAGCTCACTGTGCCCGTTACTCTCAGCTCACAGTGCCCATTATCTCAGCTCACAGTGTCAGTTACTCCCAGTGCCTGTTACTCGCAGCTCACAGTGCCCATTACTCTCAGCTCACAGTGCCCGTTACGCTCAGCTCACAGTGCCCATTACTCTCAGCTCACAGTGTCCATTACTCTCAGCTCACAGTGCCCGTTACTCTCAGCTCACAGTGCCCATTATTCTCAGCTCACAGTGTCAGTTACTCCCAGTGCCTGTTACTCGCAGCTCACAGTGCCCATTACTCTCAGCTCACAATGCCAATTACTCACAGTGCCAATTACTCACAGTGCCCGTTACTCACAGTGCCCGTTACTCTCAGCTCACAGTGCCCGTTACTGTCAGCTCGCAGTGCCCGTTACTCTCAGTGCCCATTACTGACAGCTCACAGTGCCCGTTACTCTCAGTTCACAGTGCCCATTACTTACAGTGCCCATTACTCTCTGTGCCCATTACTCACAGTGCCCATTACTCACAGTGCCCGTTACTCTCAGCCAACAGTGAGCGTTACTCTCAGCTCACAGTGCCCATTACTCTCAGCTCTCAGTGCCCGTTACTCTCAGCCAACAGTGCGCGCTACTCTAAGCTCACAGTGCCCATTACTCTCAGCTCACAGTGCCCATTACTCTCAGCTCACAGTATCCGTTACTCTCAGCTCACAGTTACAGTTGCACCCACTCACAGTTGCAGTTACTCTTGGCTCACAGTGCAGTTAATCTCAGCTCACAGTTACAGTTACTCCCAGCTCACGGTGCAGTTAATCTCAGCTCACAGTTACAGTTAATCTCAGCTCACAGTGTCCGTAACTCTCAGCTCACAGTTACAGTTACTCCCAGCTCACAGTGCCCGTTACTCTCAGCTCACAGTGCCCATTATCTCAGCTCACAGTGCCCGTTACTCTCAGCTCAAAGTGCACATTACTCTCAGCTAACAGTGCCCATTATCTCAGCTCACAGTGTCAGTTACTCCCAGTGCCTGTTACTCTCAGCTCAAAGTGCACGTTACTCTCAGCTCACAGTGCCCGTTACACCCAGCTCACAGTGCCCATTACTCTCAGCTCACAGTGCCTGTTACACCCAGCTCACAGTGCCCGTTACTCTCAGCTCACAGTGCCCATTATCTCAGCTCACAATGTCAGTTACTCCCAGTGCCCGTTACTCTCAGCTCACAGTGTCCATTACTCTCAGCTCACAGTACCCGTTACTCTCAGCTCACAGTGCCCATTATTCTCAGCTCACAGTGTCAGTTACTCCCAGTGCCTGTTACTCGCAGCTGACAGTGCCCATTACTCTCAGCTCACAGTGCCCGTTACTCTCAGCTCACAGTGCCCATTACTCTCAGCTCACAGTGTCCATTACTCTCAGCTCACAGTGCCTGTTACTCTCAGCTCACAGTGCCCGTTACTCTCAGCTCACAGTGCCCGTTACTCTCAGCTCACAGTGTCAGTTACTCCGAGTGCCTGTTACTCACAGCTCACAGTGCCCATTACTCTCAGCTCACAGTGCCCGTTACTCTCAGGTCACAGTGCCCGTTACTCTCAGCTCACAGTGCCCATTATTCTCAGCTCACAGTGTCAGTTACTCCCAGTGCCTGTTACTCTCAGCTCACAGTGCCCATTACTCTCAGCTCACAGTACCCGTTACTCTCAGCTCACAGTGCCCATTACTCCCAGTGCCTGTTACTCGCAGCTCACAGTGCCCATTACTCTCAGCTCACAGTGCCCGTTACTCTCAGCTCACAGTGCCCATTATCTCAGCTCACAGTGCCCATTATCTCAGCTCACAGTGTCAGTTACTCCCAGTGCCTGTTACTCTCAGCTCACAGTGTCCATTACTCTCAGTTCACAGTGTCCATTACTCTCAGCTCACAGTGCCAATTACTCACTGTGCCCGTTACTCACAGTGCCCGTTACTCTCAGCTCACGGTGCCCATTACTCTCAGCTCACAGTGCCCGTTACTCTCAGTGCCCATTACTGACAGCTCACAGTGCCCGTTACTTACAGTGCCCATTACTCTCTGTGCCCGTTACTCACAGTGCCCGTTACTCTCAGCCTACAGTGCGCGTTACTCTCAGCTCACAGTGCCCATTACTCTCAGCTCTCAGTGCCTGTTACTCTCAGCCAACAGTGCGCGCTACTCTCAGCTCACAGTGCCCATTACTCTCAGCTCTCAGTGCCCGTTAATCTCAGCTCACAGTGCCCGTTACTCTCAGCTCACATTGCCCATTACTCTCAGCCAACAGTGCGCGTTACTCTCAGCTCACAGTGCCCATTACTCTCAGCTCTCAGTGCCCGTTACTCTCAGCTCACAGTGCCCGTTACTCTCAGCTCACAGTGCCCATTATCTCAGCTCACAGTGTCAGTTACTCCCAGTGCCTGTTACTCGCAGCTCACAGTGCCCATTACTCTCAGCTCACAGTGCCCGTTACGCTCAGCTCACAGTGCCCATTACTCTCAGCTCACAGTGTCCATTACTCTCAGCTCACAGTGTCCATTACTCTCAGCTCACAGTGCCCGTTACTCTCAGCTCACAGTGCCCATTATTCTCAGCTCACAGTGTCAGTTACTCCCAGTGCCTGTTACTCGCAGCTCACAGTGCCCATTACTCTCAGCTCACAATGCCAATTACTCACAGTGCCCGTTACTCACAGTGCCCGTTACTCACAGTGCCCGTTACTCTCAGCTCACAATGCCAATTACTCACAATGCCAATTACTCACAGTGCCCGTTACTCACAGTGCCCGTTACTCTCAGCTCACAGTGCCCGTTACTGTCAGCTCGCAGTACCCGTTACTCTCAGTGCCCATTACTGACAGCTCACAGTGCCCGTTACTCTCAGTTCACAGTGCCCATTACTTACAGTGCCCATTACTCTCTGTGCCCATTACTCACAGTGCCCATTACTCACAGTGCCCGTTACTCTCAGCCAACAGTGCGCGTTACTCTCAGCTCACAGTGCCCATTACTCTCAGCTCTCAGTGCCCGTTACTCTCAGCCAACAGTGCGCGCTACTCTAAGCTCACAGTGCCCATTACTCTCAGCTCACAGTGCCCATTACTCTCAGCTCACAGTATCCGTTACTCTCAGCTCACAGTTACAGTTGCACCCACTCACAGTTGCAGTTACTCTTGGCTCACAGTGCAGTTAATCTCAGCTCACAGTTACAGTTACTCCCAGCTCACGGTGCAGTTAATCTCAGCTCACAGTTACAGTTAATCTCAGCTCACAGTGTCCGTAACTCTCAGCTCACAGTTACAGTTACTCCCAGCTCACAGTGCCCGTTACTCTCAGCTCACAGTGCCCATTATCTCAGCTCACAGTGCCCGTTACTCTCAGCTCAAAGTGCACGTTACTCTCAGCTCACAGTGCCCATTATCTCAGCTCACAGTGTCAGTTACTCCCAGTGCCTGTTACTCTCAGCTCACAGTGTCCATTACTCTCAGTTCACAGTGTCCATTACTCTCAGCTCACAGTGCCAATTACTCACTGTGCCCGTTACTCACAGTGCCCGTTACTCTCAGCTCACGGTGCCCATTACTCTCAGCTCACAGTGCCCGTTACTCTCAGTGCCCATTACTGACAGCTCACAGTGCCCGTTACTTACAGTGCCCATTACTCTCTGTGCCCGTTACTCACAGTGCCCGTTACTCTCAGCCTACAGTGCGCGTTACTCTCAGCTCACAGTGCCCATTACTCTCAGCTCTCAGTGCCTGTTACTCTCAGCCAACAGTGCGCGCTACTCTCAGCTCACAGTGCCCATTACTCTCAGCTCTCAGTGCCCGTTAATCTCAGCTCACAGTGCCCGTTACTCTCAGCTCACATTGCCCATTACTCTCAGCCAACAGTGCGCGTTACTCTCAGCTCACAGTGCCCATTACTCTCAGCTCTCAGTGCCCGTTACTCTCAGCTCACAGTGCCCGTTACTCTCAGCTCACAGTGCCCATTATCTCAGCTCACAGTGTCAGTTACTCCCAGTGCCTGTTACTCACAGCTCACAGTGCCCATTACTCTCAGCTCACAGTGCCCATTACTCTCAGCTCACAGTGTCCATTACTCTCAGCTCACAGTGTCCATTACTCTCAGCTCACAGTGCCCGTTACTCTCAGCTCACAGTGCCCATTATTCTCAGCTCACAGTGTCAGTTACTCCCAGTGCCTGTTACTCGCAGCTCACAGTGCCCATTACTCTCAGCTCACAATGCCAATTACTCACAGTGCCCGTTACTCACAGTGCCCGTTACTCACAGTGCCCGTTACTCTCAGCTCACAATGCCAATTACTCACATTGCCAATTACTCACAGTGCCCATTACTCACAGTGCCCGTTACTCTCAGCTCACCGTGCCCGTTACTGTCAGCTCGCAGTGCCCGTTACTCTCAGTGCCCATTACTGACAGCTCACAGTGCCCGTTACTCTCAGTTCACAGTGCCCATTACTTACAGTGCCCATTACTCTCTGTGCCCATTACTCACAGTGCCCATTACTCACAGTGCCCGTTACTCTCAGCCAACAGTGCGCGTTACTCTCAGCTCACAGTGCCCATTACTCTCAGCTCTCAGTGCCCGTTACTCTCAGCCAACAGTGCGCGCTACTCTAAGCTCACAGTGCCCATTACTCTCAGCTCACAGTGCCCATTACTCTCAGCTCACAGTATCCGTTACTCTCAGCTCACAGTTACAGTTGCACCCACTCACAGTTGCAGTTACTCTTGGCTCACAGTGCAGTTAATCTCAGCTCACAGTTACAGTTAATCTCAGCTCACAGTGTCCGTAACTCTCAGCTCACAGTAACAGTTACTCCCAGCTCACAGTGCCCGTTACTCTCAGCTCACAGTGCCCATTATCTCAGCTCACAGTGCCCGTTACTCTCAGCTCAAAGTGCACGTTACTCTCAGCTCACAGTGCCCATTATCTCAGCTCACAGTGTCAGTTACTCCCAGTGCCTGTTACTCTCAGCTCACAGTGTCCATTACTCTCAGTTCACAGTGTCCATTACTCTCAGCTCACAGTGCCAATTACTCACTGTGCCCTTTACTCACAGTGCCCGTTACTCTCAGCTCACGGTGCCCATTACTCTCAGCTCACAGTGCCCGTTACTCTCAGTGCCCATTACTGACAGCTCACAGTGCCCGTTACTTACAGTGCCCATTACTCTCTGTGCCCGTTACTCACAGTGCCCGTTACTCTCAGCCTACAGTGCGCGTTACTCTCAGCTCACAGTGCCCATTACTCTCAGCTCTCAGTGCCTGTTACTCTCAGCCAACAGTGCGCGCTACTCTCAGCTCACAGTGCCCATTACTCTCAGCTCTCAGTGCCCGTTAATCTCAGCTCACAGTGCCCGTTACTCTCAGCTCACATTGCCCATTACTCTCAGCCAACAGTGCGCGTTACTCTCAGCTCACAGTGCCCATTACTCTCAGCTCTCAGTGCCCGTTACTCTCAGCTCACAGTGCCCGTTACTCTCAGCTCACAGTGCCCATTATCTCAGCTCACAGTGTCAGTTACTCCCAGTGCCTGTTACTCGCAGCTCACAGTGCCCATTACTCTCAGCTCACAGTGCCCGTTACGCTCAGCTCACAGTGCCCATTACTCTCAGCTCACAGTGTCCATTACTCTCAGCTCACAGTGCCCGTTACTCTCAGCTCACAGTGCCCATTATTCTCAGCTCACAGTGTCAGTTACTCCCAGTGCCTGTTACTCGCAGCTCACAGTGCCCATTACTCTCAGCTCACAATGCCAATTACTCACAGTGCCCGTTACTCACAGTGCCCGTTACTCTCAGCTCACAATGCCAATTACTCACAATGCCAATTACTCACAGTGCCCGTTACTCACAGTGCCCGTTACTCTCAGCTCACAGTGCCCGTTACTGTCAGCTCGCAGTGCCCGTTACTCTCAGTGCCCATTACTGACAGCTCACAGTGCCCGTTACTCTCAGTTCACAGTGCCCATTACTTACAGTGCCCATTACTCTCTGTGCCCATTACTCACAGTGCCCATTACTCACAGTGCCCATTACTCTCAGCCAACAGTGAGCGTTACTCTCAGCTCACAGTGCCCATTACTCTCAGCTCTCAGTGCCCGTTACTCTCAGCCAACAGTGCGCGCTACTCTAAGCTCACAGTGCCTATTACTCTCAGCTCACAGTGCCCATTACTCTCAGCTCACAGTATCCGTTACTCTCAGCTCACAGTTACAGTTGCACCCATTCACAGTTGCAGTTACTCTTGGCTCACAGTGCAGTTAATCTCAGCTCACAGTTACAGTTACTCCCAGCTCACGGTGCAGTTAATCTCAGCTCACAGTTACAGTTAATCTCAGCTCACAGTGTCCGTAACTCTCAGCTCACAGTTACAGTTACTCCCAGCTCACAGTGCCCGTTACTCTCAGCTCACAGTGCCCATTATCTCAGCTCACAGTGCCCGTTACTCTCAGCTCAAAGTGCACGTTACTCTCAGCTAACAGTGCCCATTATCTCAGCTCACAGTGTCAGTTACTCCCAGTGCCTGTTACTCTCAGCTCACAGTGCCCGTTACTCTCAGCTCAAAGTGCACGTTACTCTCAGCTCACAGTGCCCGTTACTCTCAGCTCACAGTGCCCATTACTCTCAGCTCACAGTGCCCGTTACACCCAGCTCACAGTGCCCATTACTCTCAGCTCACAGTGCCTGTTACACCCAGCTCACAGTGCCCGTTACTCTCAGCTCACAGTGCCCGTTACTCTCAGCTCACAGTGCCCATTATCTCAGCTCACAATGTCAGTTACTCCCAGTGCCCGTTACTCTCAGCTCACAGTGTCCATTACTCTCAGCTCACAGTACCTGTTACTCTCAGCTCACAGTGCCCATTATTCTCAGCTCACAGTGTCAGTTACTCCCAGTGCCTGTTACTCGCAGCTGACAGTGCCCATTACTCTCAGCTCACAGTGCCCGTTACTCTCAGCTCACAGTGCCCATTACTCTCAGCTCACAGTGTCCATTACTCTCAGCTCACAGTGCCTGTTACTCTCAGCTCACAGTGCCCGTTACTCTCAGCTCACAGTGTCAGTTACTCCGAGTGCCTGTTACTCACAGCTCACAGTGCCCATTACTCTCAGCTCACAGTGCCCGTTCCTCTCAGCTCACAGTGCCCGTTACTCTCAGCTCACAGTGCCCGTTACTCTCAGCTCACAGTGCCCATTATTCTCAGCTCACAGTGTCAGTTACTCCCAGTGCCTGTTACTCTCAGCTCACAGTGCCCATTACTCTCAGCTCACAGTACCCGTTACTCTCAGCTCACAGTGCCCATTACTATCAGCTCACAGTGCCCATTACTCCCAGTGCCTGTTACTCGCAGCTCACAGTGCCCATTACTCTCAGCTCACAGTGCCCGTTACTCTCAGCTCACAGTGCCCATTATCTCAGCTCACAGTGCCCATTATCTCAGCTCGCAGTGTCAGTTACTCCCAGTGCCTGTTACTCTCAGCTCACAGTGTCCATTACTCTCAGTTCACAGTGTCCATTACTCTCAGCTCACAGTGCCAATTACTCACTGTGCCCGTTACTCACAGTGCCCGTTACTCTCAGCTCACGGTGCCCATTACTCTCAGCTCACAGTGCCCGTTACTCTCAGTGCCCATTACTGACAGCTCACAGTGCCCGTTACTTACAGTGCCCATTACTCTCTGTGCCCGTTACTCACAGTGCCCGTTACTCTCAGCCTACAGTGCGCGTTACTCTCAGCTCACAGTGCCCATTACTCTCAGCTCTCAGTGCCTGTTACTCTCAGCCAACAGTGCGCGCTACTCTCAGCTCACAGTGCCCATTACTCTCAGCTCTCAGTGCCCGTTAATCTCAGCTCACAGTGCCCGTTACTCTCAGCTCACATTGCCCATTACTCTCAGCCAACAGTGCGCGTTACTCTCAGCTCACAGTGCCCATTACTCTCAGCTCTCAGTGCCCGTTACTCTCAGCTCACAGTGCCCGTTACTCTCAGCTCACAGTGCCCATTATCTCAGCTCACAGTGTCAGTTACTCCCAGTGCCTGTTACTCGCAGCTCACAGTGCCCATTACTCTCAGCTCACAGTGCCCGTTACGCTCAGCTCACAGTGCCCATTACTCTCAGCTCACAGTGTCCATTACTCTCAGCTCACAGTGCCCGTTACTCTCAGCTCACAGTGCCCATTATTCTCAGCTCACAGTGTCAGTTACTCCCAGTGCCTGTTACTCGCAGCTCACAGTGCCCATTACTCTCAGCTCACAATGCCAATTACTCACAGTGCCCGTTACTCACAGTGCCCGTTACTCACAGTGCCCGTTACTCTCAGCTCACAATGCCAATTACTCACAATGCCAATTACTCACAGTGCCCGTTACTCACAGTGCCCGTTACTCTCAGCTCACAGTGTCCATTACTCTCAGTTCACAGTGTCCATTACTCTCAGCTCACAGTGCCAATTACTCACTGTGCCCGTTACTCACAGTGCCCGTTACTCTCAGCTCACGGTGCCCATTACTCTCAGCTCACAGTGCCCGTTACTCTCAGTGCCCATTACTGACAGCTCACCGTGCCCGTTACTTACAGTGCCCATTACTCTCTGTGCCCGTTACTCACAGTGCCCGTTACTCTCAGCCTACAGTGCGCGTTACTCTCAGCTCACAGTGCCCATTACTCTCAGCTCTCAGTGCCTGTTACTCTCAGCCAACAGTGCGCGCTACTCTCAGCTCACAGTGCCCATTACTCTCAGCTCTCAGTGCCCGTTAATCTCAGCTCACAGTGCCCGTTACTCTCAGCTCACATTGCCCATTACTCTCAGCCAACAGTGCGCGTTACTCTCAGCTCACAGTGCCCATTACTCTCAGCTCTCAGTGCCCGTTACTCTCAGCTCACAGTGCCCGTTACTCTCAGCTCACAGTGCCCATTATCTCAGCTCACAGTGTCAGTTACTCCCAGTGCCTGTTACTCGCAGCTCACAGTGCCCATTACTCTCAGCTCACAGTGCCCGTTACGCTCAGCTGACAGTGCCCATTACTCTCAGCTCACAGTGTCCATTACTCTCAGCTCACAGTGCCCGTTACTCTCAGCTCACAGTGCCCGTTACTGTCAGCTCGCAGTGCCCGTTACTCTCAGTGACCATTACTGACAGCTCACAGTGCCCGTTGCTCTCAGTTCACAGTGCCCATTACTTACAGTGCCCATTACTCTCTGTGCCCATTACTCACAGTGCCCATTACTCACAGTGCCCGTTACTCTCAGCCAACAGTGCGCGTTACTCTCAGCTCACAGTGCCCATTACTCTCAGCTCTCAGTGCCCGTTACTCTCAGCCAACAGTGCGCGCTACTCTAAGCTCACAGTGCCCATTACTCTCAGCTCACAGTGCCCATTACTCTCAGCTCACAGTATCCGTTACTCTCAGCTCACAGTTACAGTTGCACCCACTCACAGTTGCAGTTACTCTTGGCTCACAGTGCAGTTAATCTCAGCTCACAGTTACAGTTAATCTCAGCTCACAGTTACAGTTAATCTCAGCTCACAGTGTCCGTAACTCTCAGCTCACAGTTACAGTTACTCCCAGCTCACAGTGCCCGTTACTCTCAGCTCACAGTGCCCATTATCTCAGCTCACAGTGCCCGTTACTCTCAGCTCAAAGTGCACGTTACTCTCAGCTCACAGTGCCCATTATCTCAGCTCACAGTGTCAGTTACTCCCAGTGCCTGTTACTCTCAGCTCACAGTGTCCATTACTCTCAGTTCACAGTGTCCATTACTCTCAGCTCACAGTGCCAATTACTCACTGTGCCCGTTACTCACAGTGCCCGTTACTCTCAGCTCACGGTGCCCATTACTCTCAGCTCACAGTGCCCGTTACTCTCAGTGCCCATTACTGACAGCTCACAGTGCCCGTTACTTACAGTGCCCATTACTCTCTGTGCCCGTTACTCACAGTGCCCGTTACTCTCAGCCTACAGTGCGCGTTACTCTCAGCTCACAGTGCCCATTACTCTCAGCTCTCAGTGCCTGTTACTCTCAGCCAACAGTGCGCGCTACTCTCAGCTCACAGTGCCCATTACTCTCAGCTCTCAGTGCCCGTTAATCTCAGCTCACAGTGCCCGTTACTCTCAGCTCACATTGCCCATTACTCTCAGCCAACAGTGCGCGTTACTCTCAGCTCACAGTGCCCATTACTCTCAGCTCTCAGTGTCCGTTACTCTCAGCTCACAGTGCCCGTTACTCTCAGCTCACAGTGCCCATTATCTCAGCTCACAGTGTCAGTTACTCCCAGTGCCTGTTACTCGCAGCTCACAGTGCCCATTACTCTCAGCTCACAGTGCCCGTTACGCTCAGCTCACAGTGCCCATTACTCTCAGCTCACAGTGTCCATTACTCTCAGCTCACAGTGCCCGTTACTCTCAGCTCACAGTGCCCATTATTCTCAGCTCACAGTGTCAGTTACTCCCAGTGCCTGTTACTCGCAGCTCACAGTGCCCATTACTCTCAGCTCACAATGCCAATTACTCACAGTGCCCGTTACTCACAGTGCCCGTTACTCACAGTGCCCGTTACTCTCAGCTCACAATGCCAATTACTCACAATGCCAATTACTCACAGTGCCCGTTACTCACAGTGCCCGTTACTCTCAGCTCACAGTGCCCGTTACTGTCAGCTCGCAGTGCCCGTTACTCTCAGTGCCCATTACTGACAGCTCACAGTGCCCGTTACTCTCAGTTCACAGTGCCCATTACTTACAGTGCCCATTACTCTCTGTGCCCATTACTCACAGTGCCCATTACTCACAGTGCCCATTACTCTCAGCCAACAGTGAGCGTTACTCTCAGCTCACAGTGCCCATTACTCTCAGCTCTCAGTGCCCGTTACTCTCAGCCAACAGTGCGCGCTACTCTAAGCTCACAGTGCCTATTACTCTCAGCTCACAGTGCCCATTACTCTCAGCTCACAGTATCCGTTACTCTCAGCTCACAGTTACAGTTGCACCCACTCACAGTTGCAGTTACTCTTGGCTCACAGTGCAGTTAATCTCAGCTCACAGTTACAGTTACTCCCAGCTCACGGTGCAGTTAATCTCAGCTCACAGTTACAGTTAATCTCAGCTCACAGTGTCCGTAACTCTCAGCTCACAGTTACAGTTACTCCCAGCTCACAGTGCCCGTTACTCTCAGCTCACAGTGCCCATTATCTCAGCTCACAGTGCCCGTTACTCTCAGCTCAAAGTGCACGTTACTCTCAGCTAACAGTGCCCATTATCTCAGCTCACAGTGTCAGTTACTCCCAGTGCCTGTTACTCTCAGCTCACAGTGCCCGTTACTCTCAGCTCAAAGTGCACGTTACTCTCAGCTCACAGTGCCCGTTACTCTCAGCTCACAGTGCCCATTACTCTCAGCTCACAGTGCCCGTTACACCCAGCTCACAGTGCCCATTACTCTCAGCTCACAGTGCCTGTTACACCCAGCTCACAGTGCCCGTTACTCTCAGCTCACAGTGCCCGTTACTCTCAGCTCACAGTGCCCATTATCTCAGCTCACAATGTAGTTACTCCCAGTGCCCGTTACTCTCAGCTCACAGTGTCCATTACTCTCAGCTCACAGTACCCGTTACTCTCAGCTCACAGTGCCCATTATTCTCAGCTCACAGTGTCAGTTACTCCCAGTGCCTGTTACTCGCAGCTGACAGTGCCCATTACTCTCAGCTCACAGTGCCCGTTACTCTCAGCTCACAGTGCCCATTACTCTCAGCTCACAGTGTCCATTACTCTCAGCTCACAGTGCCTGTTACTCTCAGCTCACAGTGCCCGTTACTCTCAGCTCACAGGGTCAGTTACTCCGAGTGCCTGTTCCTCACAGCTCACAGTGCCCATTACTCTCAGCTCACAGTGCCCGTTCCTCTCAGCTCACAGTGCCCGTTACTCTCAGCTCACAGTGCCCGTTCCTCTCAGCTCACAGTGCCCATTATTCTCAGCTCACAGTGTCAGTTACTCCCAGTGCCTGTTACTCTCAGCTCACAGTGCCCATTACTCTCAGCTCACAGTACCCGTTACTCTCAGCTCACAGTGCCCATTACTATCAGCTCACAGTGCCCGTTACTCTCAGCTCACAGTGCCCATTATCTCAGCTCACAGTGCCCATTATCTCAGCTCACAGTGTCAGTTACTCCCAGTGCCTGTTACTCTCAGCTCACAGTGTCCATTACTCTCAGTTCACAGTGTCCATTACTCTCAGCTCACAGTGCCAATTACTCACTGTGCCCGTTACTCACAGTGCCCGTTACTCTCAGCTCACGGTGCCCATTACTCTCAGCTCACAGTGCCCGTTACTCTCAGTGCCCATTACTGACAGCTCACAGTGCCCGTTACTTACAGTGCCCATTACTCTCTGTGCCCGTTACTCACAGTGCCCGTTACTCTCAGCCTACAGTGCGCGTTACTCTCAGCTCTCAGTGCCCATTACTCTCAGCTCTCAGTGCCTGTTACTCTCAGCCAACAGTGCGCGCTACTCTCAGCTCACAGTGCCCATTACTCTCAGCTCTCAGTGCCCGTTAATCTCAGCTCACAGTGCCCGTTACTCTCAGCTCACATTGCCCATTACTCTCAGCCAACAGTGCGCGTTACTCTCAGCTCACAGTGCCCATTACTCTCAGCTCTCAGTGCCCGTTACTCTCAGCTCACAGTGCCCGTTACTCTCAGCTCACAGTGCCCATTATCTCAGCTCACAGTGTCAGTTACTCCCAGTGCCTGTTACTCGCAGCTCACAGTGCCCATTACTCTCAGCTCACAGTGCCCGTTACGCTCAGCTCACAGTGCCCATTACTCTCAGCTCACAGTGTCCATTACTCTCAGCTCACAGTGCCCGTTACTCTCAGCTCACAGTGCCCATTATTCTCAGCTCACAGTGTCAGTTACTCCCAGTGCCTGTTACTCGCAGCTCACAGTGCCCATTACTCTCAGCTCACAATGCCAATTACTCACAGTGCCCGTTACTCACAGTGCCCGTTACTCACAGTGCCCGTTACTCTCAGCTCACAGTGCCCGTTACTGTCAGCTCGCAGTGCCCGTTACTCTCAGTGCCAATTACTGACAGCTCACAGTGCCCGTTACTCTCAGTTCACAGTGCCCATTACTTACAGTGCCCATTACTCTCTGTGCCCATTACTCACAGTGCCCATTACTCACAGTGCCCGTTACTCTCAGCCAACAGTGCGCGTTACTCTCAGCTCACAGTGCCCATTACTCTCAGCTCTCAGTGCCCGTTACTCTCAGCCAACAGTGCGCGCTACTCTAAGCTCACAGTGCCCATTACTCTCAGCTCAAAGTGCCCATTACTCTCAGCTCACAGTATCCGTTACTCTCAGCTCACAGTTACAGTTGCACCCACTCACAGTTGCAGTTACTCTTGGCTCACAGTGCAGTTAATCTCAGCTCACAGTTACAGTTACTCCCAGCTCACGGTGCAGTTAATCTCAGCTCACAGTTACAGTTAATCTCAGCTCACAGTGTCCGTAACTCTCAGCTCACAGTTACAGTTACTCCCAGCTCACAGTGCCCGTTACTCTCAGCTCACAGTGCCCATTATCTCAGCTCACAGTGCCCGTTACTCTCAGCTCAAAGTGCACGTTACTCTCAGCTCACAGTGCCCATTATCTCAGCTCACAGTGTCAGTTACTCCCAGTGCCTGTTACTCTCAGCTCACAGTGCCCGTTACTCTCAGCTCAAAGTGCACGTTACTCTCAGCTCACAGTGCCCCTTACTCTCAGCTCACAGTGCCCATTACTCTCAGCTCACAGTGCCCGTTACACCCAGCTCACAGTGCCCATTACTCTCAGCTCACAGTGCCTGTTACACCCAGCTCACAGTGCCCGTTACTCTCAGCTCACAGTGCCCGTTACTCTCAGCTCACAGTGCCCATTATCTCAGCTCACAGTGTCAGTTACTCCCAGTGCCCGTTACTCTCAGCTCACAGTGTCCATTACTCTCAGCTCACAGTACCCGTTACTCTCAGCTCACAGTGCCCATTGTTCTCAGCTCACAGTGTCAGTTACTCCCAGTGCCTGTTACTCGCAGCTGACAGTGCCCATTACTCTCAGCTCACAGTGCCCGTTACTCTCAGCTCACAGTGCCCATTACTATCAGCTCACAGTGCCCGTTACTCTCAGCTCACAGTGCCCGTTACTCTCAGCTCACAGTGCCCGTTACTCTCAGCTCACAGTGCCCATTACTATCAGCTCACAGTGCCCGTTACTCTCAGCTCACAGTGCCCATTACTTACAGTGCCCATTACTCTCTGTGCCCGTTACTCACAGTGCCCATTACTCTCAGCTCTCAGTGCGGGCTACTCTCTGCTCACAGTGCCCATTACTCTCAGCTTACAGTGCCAATTACTCACAGTGCCCGTTATTCACAGTAACCGTTACTCTCAGCTCACAGTGCCCATTACTCTCAGCTCACAGTGCCCATTATCTCAGCTCACAGTGTCAGTTACTCCCAGTGCCTGTTACTCGCAGCTCACAGTGCCCATTACTCTCAGCTCACAGTGCCCGTTACTCTCAGCTCACAGTGCCCATTACTCTCAGCTCACAGTGTCAGTTACTCCCAGTGCCTGTTACTCGCAGCTCACAGTGCCCATTACTCTCAGCTCACAGTGCCCGTTACTCTCAGCTCACAGTGTCCATTACTCTCAGCTCACAGTACCCGTTACTATCAGCTCACAGTGCCCATTACTCTCAGCTCACAGTGTCCGTTACTCTCAGCTCACAGTGCCCGTTACTGTCAGCTCGCAGTGCCCGTTACTCTCAGTGCCCATTACTGACAGCTCACAGTGCCCGTTACTCTCAGTTCACAGTGCCCATTACTTACAGTGCCCATTACTCTCTGTGCCCATTAGTAACAGTGCCCGTTACTCTCAGCCAACAGTGAGCGTTACTCTCAGCTCACAGTGCCCATTACTCTCAGCTCTCAGTGCCCGTTACTCTCAGCTCACAGTGCCCGTTACTGTCAGCTCGCAGTGCCCGTTACTCTCAGTGCCCATTACTGACAGCTCACAGTGCCCGTTACTCTCAGTTCACAGTGCCCATTACTTACAGTGCCCATTACTCTCTGTGCCCATTACTCACAGTGCCCGTTACTCTCAGCTCACAGTGCCCATTACTCTCAGCTCACAGTATCCGTTACTCTCAGCTCACAGTTACAGTTGCACCCACTCACAGTTGCAGTTACTCTTGGCTCACAGTGCCCATTATCTCAGCTCACAGTGCCCGTTACTCTCAGCTCAAAGTGCACGTTACTCTCAGCTCACAGTGCCCGTTACTCTCAGCTCACAGTGCCCATTACTCTCAGCTCGCAGTGCCCGTTACACCCAGCTAACAGTGCCCGTTACTCTCAGCTCACAGTGCCCATTACTCTCAGCTCACAGTGCCCATTATCTCAGCTCACAGTGTCAGTTACTCCCAGTGCCTGTTACTCGCAGCTCACAGTGCCCGTTACTCTCAGCTCACAGTGTCCTTTACTCTCAGCTCAGTGTCCATTACTCTCAGCTTACAGTGCCAATTACTCACAGTGCCCGTTACTCTCAGCTCACAGTACCCATTACTCTCAGCTTACAGAGCCAATTACTCACAGTGCCCGTTACTCACAGTGCCCATTACTCACAGCTCACAGTGCCCATTATCTGAGCTCACAGTGTCAGTTACTCCCAGTGCCCGTTACTCTCAGCTCACAGTGTCCATTATCTCAGCTCACAGTGTCAGTTACTCCCAGTGCCCGTTACTCTCAGCTCACAGTGTCCATTACTCTCAGCTCACAGTACCCGTTACTCTCAGCTCACAGTGCCCATTATCTCAGCTCACAGTGTTAGTTACTCCCAGTGCCCGTTACTCTCAGCTCACAGTGTCCATTACTCTCAGCTCACAGTGCCCATTACTCTCAGCTTACAGTGCCAATTACTCTCAGTGCCCGTTACTCACAGTGCCTGTTACTCACAGCTCACAGTGCCCATTACTCTCAGCTCACAGTGCCCATTATCTCAGCTCACAGTGTCAGTTACTCCCAGTGCCTGTTACTCACAGCTCACAGTGCCCATTACTCTCAGCTCACAGTGCCCATTATCTCAGCTCACAGTGTCAGTTACTCCCAGTGCCCGTTACTCTCAGCTCACAGTGTCCATTACTTACAGTGCCCATTACTCTCTGTGCCCGTTACTCACAGTGCCCATTACTCTCAGCTCTCAGTGCGGGCTACTCTCTGCTCACAGTGCCCATTACTCTCAGCTTACAGTGCCAATTACTCACAGTGCCCGTTATTCACAGTAACCGTTACTCTCAGCTCACAGTGCCCATTACTCTCAGCTCACAGTGCCCATTATCTCAGCTCACAGTGTCAGTTACTCCCAGTGCCTGTTACTCGCAGCTCACAGTGCCCATTACTCTCAGCTCACAGTGCCCGTTACTCTCAGCTCACAGTGCCCATTACTCTCAGCTCACAGTGTCAGTTACTCCCAGTGCCTGTTACTCGCAGCTCACAGTGCCCATTACTCTCAGCTCACAGTGCCCGTTACTCTCAGCTCACAGTGTCCATTACTCTCAGCTCACAGTACCCGTTACTATCAGCTCACAGTGCCCATTACTCTCAGCTCACAGTGTCCGTTACTCTCAGCTCACAGTGCCCGTTACTGTCAGCTCGCAGTGCCCGTTACTCTCAGTGCCCATTACTGACAGCTCACAGTGCCCGTTACTCTCAGTTCACAGTGCCCATTACTTACAGTGCCCATTACTCTCTGTGCCCATTAGTAACAGTGCCCGTTACTCTCAGCCAACAGTGAGCGTTACTCTCAGCTCACAGTGCCCATTACTCTCAGCTCACAGTGCCCGTTACTTACAGTGCCCATTACTCTCTGTGCCCGTTACTCACAGTGCCCGTTACTCTCAGCCTACAGTGCGCGTTACTCTCAGCTCACAGTGCCCATTACTCTCAGCTCTCAGTGCCTGTTACTCTCAGCCAACAGTGCGCGCTACTCTCAGCTCACAGTGCCCATTACTCTCAGCTCACAGTGCCCGTTACTCACAGTGCCCGTTACTCTCAGCTCACAGTGCCCATTATTCTCAGCTCACAGTGTCAGTTACTCCCAGTGCCTGTTACTCGCAGCTGACAGTGCCCATTACTATCAGCTCACAGTGCCCATTACTATCAGCTCACAGTGCCCGTTACTCTCAGCTCATGGTGCCCATTACTATCAGCTCACAGTGCCCGTTACTCTCAGTGCCCATTACTGTCAGCTCACAGTGCCCGTTACTCTCAGTGCCCATTACTGACAGCTCACAGTGCCCGTTACTCTCAGTTCACAGTGCCCATTACTTACAGTGCCCATTACTCTCTGTGCCCATTACTCACAGTGCCCATTACTCTCAGCCAACAGTGCGCGTTACTCTCAGCTCACAGTGCCCATTACTCTCAGCTCTCAGTGCCCGTTACTCTCAGCTGACAGTGCCCATTACTCTCAGCTCTCAGTGCCCGTTACTCTCAGCCAACAGTGCCCATTACAGTCTGCTCACAGTGCCCATTACTCTCAGCTCACAGTGCCCGTTACTCTCAGCTGACAGTGCCCGTTACTCTCAGCTCACAGTGCCCATTACTCTCAGCTCACAGTGCCCATTACTATCAGCTCACAGTGTCCGTTACTCTCAGCTCATGGTGCCCATTACTGTCAGCTCACAGTGCCCGTTACTCTCAGTGCCCATTACTCTCAGCCAACAGTGCGCGTTACTCTCAGCTCACAGTGCCCATTACTCTCAGCTCTCAGTGCCCGTTACTCTCAGCCAACAGTGCCCATTACAGTCTGCTCACAGTGCCCATTACTCTCAGCTCACAGTGCCCATTACTCTCAGCTCTCAGTGCCCGTTACTCTCAGCCAACAGTGCCCATTACAGTCTGCTCACAGTGCCCATTACTCTCAGCTCACAGTGCCCATTACTCTCAGCTCACAGTGCCCATTATCTCAGCTCACAGTGTCAGTTACTCCCAGTGCCTGTTACTCGCAGCTCACAGTGCCCATTACTCTCAGCTCACAGTGCCCGTTACTCTCAGCTCACAGTGTCCATTACTCTCAGCTCACAGTACCCGTTACTATCAGCTCACAGTGCCCATTATTCTCAGCTCACAGTGTCAGTTACTCCCAGTGCCTGTTACTCTCAGTTCACAGTGCCCATTACTCTCAGCTCACAGTGTCCGTTACTCTCAGCTCACAGTGCCCGTTACTGTCAGCTCGCAGTGCCCGTTACTCTCAGTGCCCATTACTGACAGCTCACAATGCCCGTTACTCTCAGTTCACAGTGCCCAATACTCTCTGTGCCCATTACTCTCTGTGCCCATTACTCACAGTGCCCGTTACTCTCAGCCAACAGTGAGCGTTACTCTCAGCTCACAGTGCCCATTACTCTCAGCTCTCAGTGCCCGTTACTCTCAGCCAACAGTGCGCGCTACTCTAAGCTCACAGTGCCCATTACTCTCAGCTCACAGTGCCCATTACTCTCAGCTCACAGTGTCCGTTACTCTCAGCTCACAGTTACAGTTGCACCCACTCACAGTTGCAGTTACTCTTGGCTCACAGTGCAGTTAATCTCAGCTCACAGTTACAGTTACTCCCAGCTCACGGTGCAGTTAATCTCAGCTCACAGTTACAGTTAATCTCAGCTCACAGTGTCCATAACTCTCAGCTCACAGTTACAGTTACTCCCAGCTCACAGTGCCCGTTACTCTCAGCTCACAGTGCCCATTATCTCAGCTCACAGTGCCCGTTACTCTCAGCTCAAAGTGCACATTACTCTCAGCTCACAGTGCCCGTTATTCTCAGCTCACAGTGCCCATTACTCTCAGCTCGCAGTGCCCGTTACACCCAGCTCACAGTGCCCGTTACTCTCAGCTCACAGTGCCCATTACTCTCAGCTCACAGTGCCCATTATCTCAGCTCACAGTGTCAGTTACTCCCAGTGCCTGTTACTCGCAGCTCACAGTGCCCGTTACTCTCAGCTCACAGTGTCCTTTACTCTCAGCTCAGTGTCCATTACTCTCAGCTTACAGTGCCAATTACTCACAGTGCCCGTTACTCTCAGCTCACAGTGCCCATTACTCTCAGCTTACAGTGCCAATTACTCACAGTGCCCGTTACTCACAGTGCCCATTACTCTCAGCTCACAGTGCCCATTATCTGAGCTCACAGTGTCAGTTACTCCCAGTGCCCGTTACTCTCAGCTCACAGTGTCCATTATCTCAGCTCACAGTGTCAGTTACTCCCAGTGCCCATTACTCTCAGCTCACAGTGTCCATTACTCTCAGCTCACAGTACCCGTTACTCTCAGCTCACAGTGCCCATTATCTCAGCTCACAGTGTCAGTTACTCCCAGTGCCCGTTACTCTCAGCTCACAGTGTCCATTACTCTCAGCTCACAGTGCCCATTACTCTCAGCTTACAGTGCCAATTACTCTCAGTGCCCGTTACTCACAGTGCCTGTTACTCTCAGCTCACAGTGCCCATTACTCTCAGCTCACAGTGCCCGTTACTCTCAGCTCACAGTGCCCATTACTCTCAGCTCACAGTGCCCATTATCTCAGCTCACAGTGTCAGTTACTCCCACTGCCCGTTACTCTCAGCTCACAGTGTCCATTACTCTCAGCTCACAGTACCCGTTACTCTCAGCTCACAGTGCCCATTATTCTCAGCTCACAGTGTCAGTTACTCCCAGTGCCTGTTACTCGCAGCTGACAGTGCCCATTACTCTCAGCTCACAGTGCCCATTACTCTCAGCTCACAGTGCCCATTACTATCAGCTCACAGTGTCAGTTACTCCCAGTGCCCGTTACTCTCAGCTCATGGTGCCCATTACTATCAGCTCACAGTGCCCGTTACTCTCAGTGCCCATTACTGTCAGCTCACAGTGCCCGTTACTCTCAGTGCCCATTACTGACAGCTCACAGTGCCCGTTACTCTCAGTTCACAGTGCCCATTACTTACAGTGCCCATTACTCTCTGTGCCCATTACTCACAGTGCCCATTACTCTCAGCCAACAGTGCGCGTTACTCTCAGCTCACAGTGCCCATTACTCTCAGCTCTCAGTGCCCGTTACTCTCAGCCAACAGTGCCCATTACAGTCTGCTCACAGTGCCCATTACTCTCAGCTCACAGTGCCCGTTACTCTCAGCTGACAGTGCCCATTACTCTCAGCTCTCAGTGCCCGTTACTCTCAGCCAACAGTGCCCATTACAGTCTGCTCACAGTGCCCATTACTCTCAGCTCACAGTGCCCGTTACTCTCAGCTGACAGTGCCCGTTACTCTCAGCTGACAGTGCCCGTTACTCTCAGCTCACAGTGCCCATTACTCTCAGCTCACAGTGCCCATTACTATCAGCTCACAGTGTCCGTTACTCTCAGCTCATGGTGCCCATTACTGTCAGCTCACAGTGCCCGTTACTCTCAGTGCCCATTACTCTCAGCCAACAGTGCGCGATACTCTCAGCTCACAGTGCCCATTACTCTCAGCTCTCAGTGCCCGTTACTCTCAGCCAACAGTGCCCATTACAGTCTGCTCACAGTGCCCATTACTCTCAGCTCACAGTGCCCGTTACTCTCAGCTGACAGTGCTCATTACTCTCAGCTCACAGTGCCCGTTACTCTCAGCTCATGGTGCCCATTACTATCAGCTCACAGTGCCCATTACTCTCAGCTCACAGTGCGCGTTACTCTCAGCTCACAGTGCCCATTACTCTCAGCTCTCAGTGCCCGTTACTCTCAGCCAACAGTGCCCATTACAGTCTGCTCACAGTGCCCATTACTCTCAGCTCACAGTATCCGTTGCTCTCAACTCACAGTTACAGTTACACCCACTCACAGTTACAGTTACACCTACTCACAGTTACAGTTACTCTTGGCTCACAGTGCAGTTAATCTCAGCTCACAGTTACAGTTACTCCCAGCTCACAGTGCAGTTAATCTCAGCTCACAGTTACAGTTAATCTCAGCTCACAGTGCCCGTTACTCTCAGCTCACAGTTACAGTTAATCTCAGCTCACTGTGCCCGTTACTCTCAGCTCACAGTTACAGTTCCTCCCAGCTCACAGTGCCCGTTACTCTCAGCTCATAGTTACAGTTACTCCCAGCTCACAGTGCCCGTTACTCTCAGCTCATAGTTACAGTTACTCCCAGCTCACAGTGTCCGTTATTCTCAGCTCATGGTTCCAATTACTTCCAGCTCACAGTGCCAGTTACTCTCAGCGCATAGTTTGAATAGGATGGATGAAGTAGTCCATGAACAGGCATCGACACATGAGCCAGTGGTGTGTCCAGTGCTGTATCCAGTGACCTACCCAGTGATGTGCCCATCGCGGTACTCAGCGCTGTATGCAGTGCTGCACCCAGTAGTGCACCCATCATTGTACCCAGTGCTGTATCCAGTGTTGCATCCAGCGATGTTTCCAGTGCTATACCCTGTGCTATAACGAATGCTGTACCCAGTGAGGTAACATAGAAACATCGAAAATAGGAGCAGGAGTAGGCCATTCGGCCTTCGAGCCAGCTCCGCCATTCAATATGATCATGGCTGATCCTCTATCTCAATACCATATTCCCACTCTCTCCCCATACCCCTTGATGCCTTTTGTGTTTAGAATTCCATCCAGCTCCTTCTTAAATATATTCAGTGACTTGGCCTCCACAGCCTTCTGTGGTAGAGAATTCCACAGGTTCACCACCCTCTGAGTGAAGAAATTTCTCCTCATCTCAGTCCTAAATGTCCTATCCCGTATCCTGAGACTGTGACCCCTCGTTCTGGACCCCCCAGCCAGGGGAAACATCCTCCCTACATCCAGTCTGTCTAGCCCTGTCAGAAATTTATACGTTTCAATGAGATCCCCTCTCATTCTTCTAAACTCGAGTGAATAGAGGCCGAGTCGACCCAATCTCTCCTCATACGACAGTCCTTGAGTATACCTTTTTAATTGAAGTGAAATTGGTGGGATTCATTTAATTTGAGGGAGCGTCCGATAAAAGGCGGGATTTCAGAGCGCTGAGAACAGCTGAGAGGAGCCGAGCCGAGCGGAGGGAGCGTCCGATAAAAGGCGGGATTTCAGAGCGCTGAGAACAGCTGAGAGGAGCCGAGCCGAGCGGAGGGAGCGTCCCATAAAAGGCGGGATTTCAGAGCGCTGAGAACAGCTGAGAGGAGCCGAGCCGAGCGGAGGGAGCGTCCGATAAAAGGCGGGATTTCAGAGCGCTGAGAACAGCTGAGAGGAGCTGAGCTGAGCGGAGCTGCGACCGAGTTCGAAGTGACGTCAGGAATCAGATCGGGACGCGACACAGGGGAGGCACCTGATTGGTGAGTAGGTTCAGGTGAGTATTTCTACTTATCGACAGTAACTGAAGTAAAAGGAAAGGGAAGGTCTGCAGGTCTTATAGGAAGTAGCGTTTATTTTTTAGTGAATCAAGGTCCCTGGTGTAGTTAACATTCTCTAAATTGAGAACAATTTAAAGGAGTAAACTCCTTAAAGGGAGTGGTAAGTAGTTTTTCTTTCCTTTTTTTTTCTCTTGACATTGCAGTTGTTGTTAAGCTAACTTAAGGGTTAAGTCATGGCAGGAGATCCCAGCGCCGTGTCATGTTCCTCTTGTGAGATGTGGGAATTCAGGGCTCCTTCCTGTATCCCTGATTCCTTCACCTGTGGGAAGTGTGTCCAGCTGCAGCTATTGTTTGACCGCTTGACGGCTCTGGAGCTGCGGATGGACTCACTTTGGAGCATCCGCGATGCTGAGAAAGTCGTGGATAGCACGTTCAGTGAGTTGGTCACACCGCAGATAAAAATTACTGAGGGAGATAGTGAATGGGTGACCAACAGACAGAGGAAGAGTAGGAAGGCAGTGCAGGGGTCCCCTGCGGTCATCTCCCTCCAAAACAGGTATACCGTTTTGGATACTGTTGGGGGAGATGGCTCACCAGGGGAAGGTGGCAGTGGCCAGGTTCATGGCACCGTGGCTGGCTCTGCTGCACAGGAGGGCAGGAAAAAGAGTGGCAGAGCTATAGTGATAGGGGACTCGATTGTAAGGGGAATAGACAGGCGTTTCTGCGGACGCAACCGAGACTCCAGGATGGTATGTTGCCTCCCTGGTGCAAGGGTCAAGGATGTCTCGGAGCAGCTGCAGGACATTCTGGAGGGGGAGGGTGAACAGCCAGTTGTCGTGGTGCATATAGGCACCAACGATATAGGTAAAAAACAGGATGAGGTCCTACAAGCTGAATTTAGGGAGTTAGGAGTTAAACTAAAGAGTAGGACCTCAAAGGTAGTAATCTCAGGATTGCTACCAGTGCCACGGGCAAGTCAGAGTAGGAATGACAGGAAAGCTAAGATGAATACGTGGCTTGAGAGATGGTGCAAGAGGGAGGGATTCAAATTCCTGGGCCATTGGAACCGGTTCTGGGGGAGGTGGGACCAGTACAAATTGGACGGTCTGCATCTGGGCAGGACTGGAACCAATGTCCTAGGGGGAGTGTTTGCCAGTGCTGTTGGGGAGGGTTTAAACTAATGTGGCAGGGGGATGGGAACCGATGCAGGAAGTCAGTGGGAAATAAAATGGTGACAGAAACAAAAGGCAGTAAGGGAGAGCGTACAGAACATGACCGGACAGATGGCCTGAGAAAGCAGGGCAAAGACCAAGGGAAGTCTAGATTAAACTGCATTTATTTCAATGCAAGAAGTCTGATGGGCAAGGCAGATGAACTCAGGGCATGGATGGGTACATGGGACTGGGATGTTATAGCTATTACTGAAACATGGCTAAGGGAGGGGCAGGACTGGCAGCTCAATGTTCCAGGGTACAGATGCTATAGGAAAGATAGAGCAGGAGGTAAGAGAGGAGGGGGAGTTGCGTTCTTGATTAGGGAGAACATCACGGCAGTAGTGAGAGGGGATATATCCGAGGGTTCGCCCACTGAGTCTATATGGGTAGAACTGAAAAATAAGAAGGGAGAGATCACTTTGATAGGATTGTACTACAGACCCCCAAATAGTCAACGGGAAATTGAGGAGCAAATATGTAAGGAGATTACAGACAGCTGCAAGAAAAATAGGGTGGTAATAGTAGGGGACTTTAACTTTCCCAACATTGACTGGGACAGCCATAGCATTAGGGGCTTGGATGGAGAGAAATTTGTTGAGTGTATTCAGGAGGAATTTCTCATTCAGTATGTGGATGGCCCGACTGGAGAGGGGGCAAAACTTGACCTCCTCTTGGGAAATAAGGAAGGGCAGGTGACAGAAGTGTTAGTGAGGGATCACTTTGGGACAAGTGATCATAATTCCATTAGTTTTAAGATAGCTATGGAGAATGATAGGTCTGGCCCAGAAGTTAAAATTCTAAATTGGGGAAAGGCCAATTTTGATGGTATTAGACAGGAACTTTCAGAAGTTGATTGGGAGAGTCTGTTGGCAGGCAAAGGGACGTCTGGTAAGTGGGAGGCTTTCAAAAGTGTGTTAACCAGGGTTCAGGGTAAGCACATTCCTTATAAAGTGAAGGGCAAGGCTGGTAGAAGTAGGGAACCTTGGATGACTCGGGAGATTGAGGCCCTAGTCAAAAAGAAGAAGGAGGCATATGACATGCATAGGCAGCTGGGATCAAGTGGATCCCTTGAAGAGTATAGAGATTGCCGGAGTAGAGTTAAGAGAGAAATCAGGAGGGCAAAAAGGGGATATGAGATTGCTTTGGCAGATCAGGCAAAGGTGAATCCAAAGAGCTTCTACAAATACATAAAGGGCAAAAGGGTAACTAGGGAGAGAGTAGGGCCTCTTAAGGATCAACAAGGTCATCTATGTGCGGAACCACAAGAAATGGGTGAGATCCTGAATGAATATTTCACATCGGTATTTACGGTTGAGAAAGGCATGGATGTTAGGGAACTTGGGGAAATAAATAGTGATGTCTTGAGGAGTGTACATATTACAGAGAGGGAGGTGCTGGAAGTCTTAACGCGCATCAAGGTAGATAAATCTCCGGGACCTGATGAAATGTATCCCAGGACGTTATGGGAGGTTAGGGAGGAAATTGCGGGTCCCCTAGCAGAGATATTTGAATCATCCACCGCTACAGGTGAGGTGCCTGAAGATTGGAGGGTAGCAAATGTTGTGCCTTTGTTTAAGAAGGGCGGCAAGGAAAAGCCTGGGAATTACAGACCAGTGAGCCTGACATCTGTAGTGGGTAAGTTGTTAGAGGGTATTCTGAGGGACAGGATCTACAGGCATTTGGAGAGGCAGGGACTAATTAGGAACAGTCAGCATGGTTTTGTGAGAGGAAAATCATGTCTCACGAATTTGACTGAGTTTTTTGAAGGGGTAACCAAGAAGATAGATGAGGGCTGTGCAGTAGACGTGGTCTACATGGACTTCAGCAAAGCATTTGACAAGGTACCGCATGGTAGGTTGTTACATAAGGTTAAATCTCATGGGATCCAAGGTGAGGTAGCCAATTGGATACAAAATTGGCTTGACGACAGAAGACAGAGGGTGGTTGTAGAGGGTTGTTTTTCAAACTGGATGCCTGTGTCCAGCGGTGTGCCTCAGGGATCGGTGCTGGGTCCGCTGTTATTTGTTATTTATATTAATGATTTGGATGAGAATTTAGGAGGCATGGTTAGTAAGTTTGCAGATGACACCAAGATTGGTGGCATTGTGGACAGTGAAGAAGGTTATCTGGGATTGCAACGGGATCTTGATCAATTGGGCCAGTGGGCCGATGAATGGCAGATGGAGTTTAATTTAGATAAATGTGAGGTGATGCATTTTGGTAGATCGAATCGGGCCAGGACCTACTCCGTTAATGGTAGGGCGTTGGGGAGAGTTATAGAACAAAGAGATCTAGGAATACAGATTCATAGCTCCTTGAAAGTGGAGTCACAGGTGGATAGGGTGGTGAAGAAGGCATTCGGCATGCTTGGTTTCATTGGTCAGAACATTGAATGCAGGAGTTGGGATGTCTTGTTGAAGTTGTACAGGGCATTGGTGAGGCCACACTTGGAGTACTGTGTACAGTTCTGGTCACCCTATTATAGAAAGGATATTATTAAACTAGAAAGAGTGCAGAAAAGATTTACTAGGATGCTACCGGGACTTGATGGTTTGACTTACAGGGAGAGGTTAGACAGACTGGGACTTTTTTCCCTGGAGAGTAGGAGGTTAAGGGGTGATCTTATCGAAGTCTATAAAATAATGAGGGGCATAGATAAGGTCGATAGTCAAAATCTTTTCCCAAAGGTAGGGGAGTCTATAACGAGGGGGCATAGATTTAAGGTGAGAGGGGAGAGATACAAAAGGGTCCAGAGGGGCAATTTTTTCACTCAAAGGGTGGTGAGTGTCTGGAACGAGCTGCCAGAGGCAGTAGTAGAGGCGGGTACAATTTTGTCTTTTAAAAAGCATTTGGACAGTTACATGGGTAAGATGGGTATCGAGGGATATGGGCCAAGTGCAGGCAATTGGGACTAGCTTAGTGGTATAAACTGGGCGACATGGACATGTTGGGCCGAAGGGCCTGTTTCCATGTTGTAACTTCTATGATTCTATGATTCTATGAATCAGTCTGGTGAACCTTCGCTGCACTCCCTCTATGGCAAGTATATCCTTTCTTAGGTAAGGAGACCAAAACTGTACACAATACTCCAGGTGTGGTCTCACCAAGGCCCTGTATAACAGGAGTAACACATCTTTACTCCTGTACTCAAATCCTCTTGCAATGAAGGCCAATATACCATTTGTCTTCCTAACAGCTTGCTGCACCTGCATGTTTGCTTTCAGTGACTGGTGTGCAAGGACACCCAGGTCCCTTTGTACATCAACATTTCCCAATCTATCACCATCTAAATAATACTCTGCCTTTCTGTTTTTCCTTCTGAAGTGGATAACTTCACATTTATCCACATTATACTGCATCTGCCATGTATTTGCCCACTCACTCAACTTGTCTAAATCGCCTTGAAGCCTCTTTGCATCCTGCTCACGACTCACAATCCCACCTAGTTTTGTGTCATCAGCAAATTTGGAAATAATACATTTGGTTCCCTCGTCCAAATCATTGATATATATTGTGAATAGCTGGGGCCCAAGCACTGATCCCTGCGGTACCCCACTAGTCACTGCCTGCCACCCTGAAAAAGACCCATTTAGTCCTACTCTCTGTTTCCTGTCTGTTAACCAATTTTCAATCCATGCCAGTATATTCCCCCCAATCCCATGTGCTTTAATTTTGCACACTAACCTCTTATGTGGGACTTTATCAAAGGCCTTCTGAAAATCCAAATAAACCACATCCACTGGTTCTCCCTTATCTATTCTACCAGTTACATCCTCAAAAAACTCCAGTAGGTTTGTCAAACACAATTTCCCTTTCATAAATCCATGTTGACTTTGTCTAATCCCGGTGCTGTGTCCATTCTGTACCCCGAGCTGTACCCCGAGCTGTACCCCGAGCTGTACCCTGTGCTGTACCCCGAGCTGTACCCAGTGCTGTTCCCCGAGCTGTACCCCAAGCTGTACCCTGAGCTTTACCCCGAGCTGTACCCAGTGCTGTACCCTGAGCTGTACCCTGAGCTGTACCCCGAGCTGTACCCCGAGCTGTACCCAGTGCTGTACCCCGAGCTGTACCCCGAGCTGTACCCTGAGCTGTACCCCGATCTGTACCCTGAGCTGTACCCCGATCTGTACCCTGTGCTGTACCCTGAGCTGTACCCCGAGCTGTACCCTGAGCTGTACCCCGAGCTGTACCCCGATCTGTACCCCGATCTGTACCCTGTGCTGTACCCTGAGCTGTACCCCAAGCTGTACCCCGAGCTGTACCCAGTGCTGTACCTCGAGCTGTACCCCGAGCTGTACCCTGTGCTGTACCCCGAGCTGTACCCAGTGCTGTACCCCGAGCTGTACCCCAAGCTGTACCCCGAGCTGTACCCAGTGCTGTACCCCGAGCTGTACCCCGAGCTGTAGCCTGAGCTGTACCCAGTGCTGTACCCCGAGCTGTACCCCGAGCTGTACCCCGAGCTGTACCCCGAGCTGTACCCCAAGCTGTACCCAGTGCTATATCGAGTGCTGTACCCTGTGCTGTACCCTGTGCTGTACCCAGTATTGTTCTCTGTGCTATACCCAAGGCTGTCCCCAGTGCTGTACCCACACTGTACCCTGTGCTATACCCAGTGCTGTATCCAATTCTGTACCCAGTGCTGTACCCTGTGCTGTACCCTGTGCTGTTCTCTGTGCTGTACCCAAGGCTGAATCCAGTGCTGTATCCAGTGCTGTACCCTGTGCTGTAACGGATGCTGTATACAGTGCTAGAAACAGTGCTGTACCCTGTGCTGAACCCACCTTCTCCGCGAGTGATGTTGGTGAGGGGCCCAAAGGCAGACCCTTCCTCATCCTCATCTCCGACACTTCTCTGTGCTCGACCTTTCGACTGAGAGAAGGGTAGAAAAAGCGCATCAGTAACCCTGTGACCTTATCACAAAATGACCAGAAACATGGTGTGACAAAAATGAAACTTTTTTTGTCTAGTTTAAGCTCATAATTCTTCCTGAATTCAGTGACATAATATTCAATCAGGAGACCAGATCCAGATGTAATTATAGTCAGGGCCCCAACAAAATTCACACAAACATTGCAAGAATTTCTTTCAGGCTCTTGGGTTAAAGTAATATCCGAACTTCACCGATCTCTGGGATACCCCCCTCAGTACATCTCCCCATCACTGATCCCTGGGATACCCCCCTCAGTACATCTCCCCAGTACTGATCCCTGGGATACCCCCCTCAGTACATCTCCCCATCACTGATCCCTGGGATACCCCCCTCAGTACATCTCCCCATCACTGATCCCTGGGATACTCCCCTCAGTACATCTCCCCAGTACTGATCCCTGGGATACCCCCCTCAGTACATCTCCCCAGTACTGATCCCTGGGATACCCCCCTCAGTACATCTCCCCAGTACTGATCCCTGGGATACCCCCCTCAGTACATCTCCCCAGTACTGATCCCTGGGATACCCCCCTCAGTACATCTCCCCATCACTGATCCCTGGGATACCCCCCTCAGTACATCTCCCCAGTACTGATCCCTGGGATACCCCCCTCAGTACATCTCCCCATCACTGATCCCTGGGATACCCCCCTCAGTACATCTCCCCATCACTGATCCCTGGGATACTCCCCTCAGTACATCTCCCCAGTACTGATCCCTGGGATACCCCCCTCAGTACATCTCCCCAGTACTGATCCCTGGGATACCCCCCTCAGTACATCTCCCCATCACTGATCCCTGGGATACCCCCCTCAGTACATCTCCCCAGTACTGATCCCTGGGATACCCCCCTCAGTACATCTCCCCATCACTGATCCCTGGGATACCCCCCTCAGTACATCTCCCCATCTCTGATCCCTGGGACATTCAACTTGTAGCGCACTCTGCCATGTCGGTCTTATATCGAGGAAGTGAATGAAGGACTGACTCACCTTGAACAGTGGCGTCGTGTCCCATGACACACACTTGCCTGTTAGAATGGACACACGGTTAGGAGCATGTCTACAAACTCAATCTAACATCAGCACCTTATAATGGTCACAGTAATCCAGGGGGCGATGGATGGTCTCTGGGTTGAATTACCTTCCTCGTCCACACCTACTGTATGACAATCAGACCTCAATATTCCCACATCACAAAACAAACAGAGCAACTGACTTCAAATGCTTTCTCCTCTCCCTGTCTCTTTTCCTCTCATATCTCTCTCTCTCTCCCTCTCTCTCTCCCTCCATTTCTCACTTCTCTCTCTCTCTTTTGATTTTAAATTTAAATCAATTATAAATATGTTTATTTGGAATAGCAGCACTATGGGCTGGGAATGTAGAGCAGGTAAGGTATCCTACTGACTGATTCCATACTGTCCAGAGAGTGTGAGTAAATCCCACTGTCAAAAGAAATGAAGTTGAATTCATTCATCTGGTAAATTCTGTACCTCTATATATAACAGTTACCCGGGAGCGAGTTACAGGCTGGAATCTAATCGAGCGATTTGGGAGTTTATATATAGAATAACAGATACCCGGGAGTGAGTTACAGGCTGGAATCTAATCGAAGGGTTCGGTGGGTTTATATATAGAATAACAGATACCCGGGAGTGAGTTACAGGCTGGAATCTAATCGAGGGGTTCGGGGGGTTTATATATAGAATAACAGATACCCGGGAGTGAGTTACAGGCTGGAATCTAATCGAAGGGTTCGGTGGGTTTATATACAGAATAACAGATACCCGGGAGTGAGGTACAGGCTGGAATCTAATCGAGGGGTTCGGCTGGTTGATATAAGAACATAAGAAGATGAGAAATAGGAGCAGGAGTGGGCCATACGGCCCCTCGAGCCTGCTGCTCCATTCAGTTAGATTATGGCTGATCTTCGACCTCAATTCCACTTTCCTGCCCAATCCACAAATCCCTTGATTCCCTGGAGTCCAAAAATCTATCAATCTCAGCCTTGAATATACTCAACGACTGAGCATCCACAGCCCTCTGGGGTAGAGAATTCGAAAGATTCACAACCCTCTGTGTGAAGAAATTCCTCCTCATCTCAGTCTTAAATGGCTGACCCCTTATCCTGCAACTATGCCCCCTAGTTCTAGACTCTCTAGCCAAGGGAAACAACCTTTCAGCATCTACCCTGCTAGTTACATCCTCAAAAAACTCTAATAAATTTGTCAAACACGATTTCCCTTTCATAAAACCATGTTGACTCTGCCTAATCATATTATGATTTTCTAAGTGCCCTGTTACCACGTCCTTAATAATGGATTACATCATTTTCCCGACATCTGATGTCATATTAACGAGCCTCCCTTCTTGAATAGCAGGGTAACATTTGTTACCTTCCAATCCGCTGGGACTATTCTAGAATCTAGAGAATTTTGGAAGATCACAACCAATGCACCCACTATCTCTGCAGCCACCTCTTTTAGAAACCTACGATGTAGGCCATCAGGACCAGGGGATTTGTCGGCTTTTAGTCCCATTGATACTGATATTAATTGTTTTAAGTTCCTCACTCTTATTTACCCCTTGGTTCCCCACTATTTTTGGTATGCTTTTTGTGTCTTCTACTGTGAAGACAGATACAAAATATTTCTTTAATGCATCTGCCATTTCCTGATTCCCCATTATAATTTCTCCTGTCTCAGCCTCTAAGGGCCCATGTTTACTTTTGCTAATCTCTTCCTTTTTACATACTTGTAGAAGCTCTTACAATCCGTTTTTATATTTCTTGCTAGTTTACTTTCATATTCTATTTTCTCCCTTTTTATCAATTTTTTGGTCATCCTTTGTTGGTTTCGAAAACTCTCCCAATCCCCAGGCTTATTACTTTTCTTGGCAACATTATAGGCCTCTTCTTTTAATCTAATACTCTCCTTAACTTCTTTAGTTAGCCACGGGTGGATCACTTTTCCCATGGAGTTTTTTTTTCTTAATGGAATATATATTTGTTGAGAATATTGAAATTTTTTTTTATTCGTTCATGGGATGTGGGCATCGCTGGCGAGGCTGGTATTTATTGCCCATCCCTAATTGCTCTTGAGAAGGTGGTGGTGAGCCGCCTTCTTGAACCGCTGCAGTCCGTGTGGTGAAGGTTCTCCCACGGTGCTGTTAGGAAGGGAGTTGCACGATTTTGACCCAGCGACAATGAAGGAACGGCGATATATTTCCAAGTCGGGATGGTGTGTGACTTGGAGGGGAACGTGCAGGTGGTGTTGTTCCCATGTGCCTGCTGCTCTTGTCCTTCTAGGTGGTAGAGGTCGTGGGTTTGGGAGGTGCTGTCGAAGAAGCCTTGGCGAGTTGCTGCAGTGCATCCTGTGGATGGTACACACTGCAGCCACAGTGCGCCGGTAGTGAAGGGAGTGAATGTTTCGGGTGATGGATGGGGTGCCAATCAAGCGGGCTGCTTTGTCCTGGATGGTGTCGAGCTTCTTGAGTGTTGTGGGAGCTGCACTCATCCAGGCAAGTGGAGAGTATTCCATCACACTCCTGGCTTGTGCCTTGTAGATGGTGGAAAGGCTTTGGGGAGTCAGGAGGTGAGTCACTCGCTGCAGAATACCCAGCCTCTGACCAGCTCTTGTAGCCACAGTATTTATATGGCTGGTCCAGTTAAGTTTCTGGTCAATGGTGACCCCCAGGATGATGATGGTGGGGGATTCGGTGATGGTAATGCCGTTGAATGTCAAGGGAAGGTGGTTAGATTCTCTGTTGTTGGAGATGGTCATTGCCTGACACTTGTGTGACGTGAATATTATTTGCCACTTATGAGCTCAAGCCTGGATGTTGTCCAGGTCTTGCTGCATGCGGGCTCGGACTGCTTCATTATCTGAGGGGTTGCGAATGGAACTGAACACTGTGCAGTCATCAGCGAACATCCCCATTTCTGACCTAATGATGGAGGGAAGGTCATTGATGAAGCAGCTGAAGATGGTTGGGCCTAGGACACTGCCCTGAGGAACTCCTGCAGCAATGTCCTGGGGCTGAGATGATTGGCCTCCAACAACCACTACCATCTTCCTTTGTGCTCGGTATGACTCCAGCCACTGGAGAGTTTTCCCCCTGATTCCCATTGACTTCAATTTTACTAGGGCTCCTTGGTGCCACACTCGGTCAAATGCTGTCTTGATGTCAAGGGCAGTCACTCTCACCTCACCTCTGGAATTCAGCTCTTTTGTCCATGTTTTGGACCAAGGCTGTAATGTGGTTTGGAGCCGAGTGGTCCTGGCGGAACCCAAACTGAGCATCGGTGAGCAGGTTATTGGTGAGTAAGTGTCGCTTGATAGCACTGTTGACGACATCTTCCATCACTTTGCTGATGATTGAGAGTAGACTGATGGGGCGGTAATTGGCCGGATTGGATTTGTACTGCTTTTTGTGGACAGGACATACCTGGGCAATTTTCCACATTGTCAGGTAGGTGCCAGTGTTGTAGCTGTACTGGAACAGCTTGGCTAGAGGCGTGGCTAGTTCTGGAGCACAAGTCTTCAGCACTACAGCTGGGATGTTGTCAGGGCCCATAGCCTTTGCTGTATCCAGTGCACTCATATTTCTTTAAATGTTTGCCATTGCTTTTCAAATGTCAAACTGTTTAATTTAATTTCCCAATCTACCTTTGACAACTCGCCCCCATACCTATGTAATTGGCTTTATTTAAGTTTAAGACTCTAGTTTCTGACTTAAGTACATTACTTTCAAACTCAATGTGAAATTCTATCATATTATGATCGCTCTTCCCCAGAGGTTCTTTTACTGTGAGATTACTAATTAACCCTATCTCATTACACAATACAAGCTCTAAAATAGCCTGTTCCCTGGTTGGTTCCATGACATATTGCTCTAGGAAACTGTCTTGAATGCATTCCATGAACTCGTTCTCCAAACTACCTTTGCCAATTTGATTTGTCCAGTCTCTATGCAGATTAAAGTCCCCCATGATTACTGCATTACCTTTGTTACAAGCTCCTCTTATTTCATGATTGATACTCTGGCCAATGGTAGAGCTACTATTTGGGGCCTATAAACTGCTCCCACCAGTGTTTTCTGCCCTTTGTTATTTCTTATTTCCACCCAGACTGATTCTCCTTCCTGATCTTCTGAGCCAAGATCCTTTCTCACTACTCTCCTTATCTCATCCTTTATTATTTGGGCTACCCTCCCTCCTGTTCCACTCTGCCTGTCTTTTGAAGACGTCATGTACCCTGGAATATCTGGTTCCCAACCTTGGTCATTTTGTAACCATATCTCTGTAATGGCGATTAGATCAAACCCATTTATCACTATTTGTGTAATTATCTTGTTCCGAATGCTCCGTGCATTCAGATAAAGAGCCTTTAATTTTAACTTTTCACCATTTTTCTGCTTTGACCTTATTTACTGATACACTATTGCCGATAAACTCTCTGTCCCCTCCTGCCACACTCTGCCTATCGTTACCCAAATCACTACACTACCCTGTTACCTTGACTTTTCTCATTAGATTTCTGAAGTTCCCCTCACCTAAACCCCTCCCCACCTGCTTTTTAAAGCCCTGTCTACAATCCGAGTTATTCAATTCACCAGGACACTGCTCCCAGCTCGGTTTAAGTGGAGTCTGTCCCAATGGAACAGCTCCCTCTTTCCCCAGTCCTGGTGCCAGTGCCCCATGAATTGAAAGCCCTGTCTCCCACACCACTCTTTGAGCCACACATTTAACTCTCTGATCTGTTTGACCCAATGCCAATTTACATGTGGATCAGGTAGTAATCCAGAGATTATTACCTTTGAGGTTCTGTTTATTAATTTGGACCCGAGCTCCTCAAACTCCCTCAGCAGAACCCCATTCCTAGTTCATTGGTTCCTACGTGGACCACAACAACTGGATCCTCCCCCTCGTGCTCCAAGTTCTTTTCCAGCCGTGAGGAGATGTCCTTAACCCTGGCACCGGGCAGGCAACACAGTCTTCGGGACTCTTCGCCGCGATTGCAGAGAGCAGTGTCTATCCCCCTGTCTATATCATCCCCGACCACTACCACATTCCTTTTTACTCCCCCCACTGGAATGGCCTCCTGTACCACGGTGCCGTGGTTAGTTTATATATAGAATAACGGATACCCAGGAGTGAGATAGAGGCTGGAATCTAATCGAGGAGTTTATCTGTAGACTAACAGATACCCGGGAGTGAGTTGCAGACTGGAATCTAATCGAGGGGTTCGGGGGGTTTATATATAGAATAACAGATACCCGGGAGTGAGTTACAGGCTGGAATCTAATCGAGGGGTTCGGGAGGTTTATATATAGAATAACAGATACCCGGGAGTGAGTTACAGGCTGGAATCTAATCGAGGGGTTTGGGGGTTTATATTAACAGACTCCCACCGTACATCAGTTGAGACTGTGGTGGAAGGCCTGTGAATTCGGCCACAGCTCAGGTACCTGGGTCCTGGACTTCTCTGGTACATCATGTGTGGCCTTGTTGGGGTATAACTTTCGTCTGCCCCAAACACAGCCCCTTGTTCAGAGGGGGAACTGTTGGTGGGGGCGAGGCGTATACGCAGCCTGGGAGTTTCCTCTGTTCTGGCCTTGGCTCCAGCAGGCAGCCCAGCAGATGAGTGAAAGGAGGTGGAGTGGCTTCCTGGTCACCAAGATGCCCAGGCCTGGGTCTCAATCTGGGCCCCCAGAGCCTGAAGCAGGAAGAGTTAATGGATTGGTCCCCTTTATAAGGGTCCTGTAACCAAACACTGCTGGATCTGGGCTGTTGGGTCTCTTCAGGCGGTGATACCAGACCCCCTGCGACGTGTGCCCAAGGGCAGCCAGTGGGAATATATAAAAGATGGAATGTCGCCCCTGAGCCCCGATATTTTTGGTGGAGGATCCTGGTGGTCTGATTCTTGCTGTTACGCTGGGATCAACAGCCTTCAGACATTCCGGCCCCACATCTTCTCACTTACCTCTTGTGAGCAATTTCACAAAATCCTTTCTAAAGAGAAATGTTAACTCTTCTTCCTCAGGCTCCACATCTTCAACAGAAAACCAATATACGAGGGCATTCTGTTCTAACTCCACGTGAACGCTCCTTTATCATAACCTTTGACCTGTCCAAACCCTACACTGCAACCCTTCACCTTTCAGGACTTCCCAAACTCTTAGTCTGTGTGTCTTTCTCTAATTGAGAAGTTTGAGAGTGCTCTAATTAAGTCCGAAACTAGGGCCTTAAATTTAAAC
Source organism: Heptranchias perlo (assembly GCF_035084215.1). Classification (NCBI taxonomy): domain Eukaryota; kingdom Metazoa; phylum Chordata; class Chondrichthyes; order Hexanchiformes; family Hexanchidae; genus Heptranchias; species Heptranchias perlo. The sequence goes on from NW_027138646.1 coordinate 1,120,715, forward strand.
AAAGCCAATTACGTAGGTATGAGGGGCGAGTTGGCTAAGGTAGATTGGGAAATTAAATTAATAGATATGACGGTAGATAAGCAATGGCGAACATTTAAAGAAATAATTCATATATATATATATTATCCTTAACTTCTCTAGTTAGCCACGGTTGGATCACCATGGCTAACTAGAGAAGTTAAGGATGATATTAGATTAAAAGGATAGACTTACAATGTTGTGAAAAAGAGCAGTAAGCCTGAGGATTGGGAGGGATTTAGAATCAGCAAAGGATGACCAAGAAATTGAAAAAGAGGGAGAAAATAGAATATGAGAGTAAACTAGCAAAAAATATAAAAACAGATGATAAGATAAGTAGCGATAACTGGGGACCTCAACGATCCGAATATAGACTGGGATAACAATAATAACATCAAGGGTACAGAGGGGGAAGAATTTTCAAAATGTGTTCAGGATAACTTTATTAACCAGTACATTTCCGGCCCAATGAGGAAGGAGGCATTGCTGCACTTGGCTCTAGGGAATGTGGTGGGCCAAGTGGAGCAAGTCTCATTGGAGGAGCACTTAGGGAGCAGCGATCATAGTATGACACATGGAATAGCTCTGGAAAAGGACACGGACTATAAAGTAAAAATACTCAATTGGAGAAGGGCCAATTTCAATGGGTTGAGAACGGATCTGGCCCGGGTAAATTGGAATCAAAGATTGGCAGGCAAAACTGTAATTGAACAGTGGGTGGTCATTAAGGAGGAGATGGTTCAGGTACAGTCTAGGCACATTCCCACGAGGGGGAAAGGTAGAGAAACTAAAGCCAGAGCTCCCTGGATGACAAAAGAGATAGTGAGTAAGATGAAATGGAAAAAAGGGGCGTATGACAGATATGAGGTTGATAACACAAGTGAGAACCAGACAGAATATAGAAAGTTCAGAGGGGAAGTGAAAAAGGAAATGAGGGTCAAAGAGAGTGTATGAGAATAGACTGGCAGCCAACATAAAAGGGAATCCAAAAGTCTTCTACAGGCATGTAAACAGTAAACGGGTAGTAAGAGGAGGGGTGGGGCCAATTAGGGACCATAAAGGAGATCTACTCATGGAGGCAGAGGGGATGGCTGAGGTACTAAATGAATACTTTGCATCTGTCTTTACCAAGGAAGAAGATGCTGCCAGAGTCTCAGTAAAGGAAGATATATTTGAGATACTGGATGGGCTAAAAATTGATAAAGAAGAGGTACTAGACAGGCTAACTGTACTTAAAGTGGATAAGTCACCCGGTCCAGATGGGATGCATCCCAGGTTGCTGAGGGAAGTAAGGGTGGAAATTGCAGAGGTACTGGCCATAATCTTCCAAACATCCGTAGATACAGGGGTGGTGCCAGAGGACTGGAGAATTGCAAATGTTACACCCTTGTTCAAAAAAGGGTGTAAGGATAAACCCAGCAACTATAGGCCAGTCAGTTTAACCTCAGTGGTGGGGAAACTTTTAGAAACGATAATCCGGGACAGAATTAACAGTCACTTGGACGAGTGTGGATTGATTAGGGAAAGCCAGTACGGATTTGTTAAAGGCCAATCGTGTTTAACTAACCTGATAGAGTTTTTGATGAGGTAACAGAGAGGGTCGATGAGGGCAATGTAGTTGATGTGATGGATATGGACTTTCAAAAGGCGTTTGATAAAGTGTCATACGGTAGGCTTATCATCAAGATTGCGGCCCATGGAATAAAGGGGGCAGTAGCAACATGGATACAGAATTGGCTAAGGGACAGGAAACAGAGAGTAGTGGTGAATGGTTGTTTTTCGGACTGGAGGGAGGTGTACAGTGGTGCTCCCCAGGGGTCGGTGCTGGGACCACTGCTTTTCTTGATATATATTAATGACTTGGACTTGGGTGTACAGGGCACAATTTCAAAATTTGCAGATGACACAAAACTTGGAAGGGTAGTAAACAGTGAGGAGGATAGGGATAGACTTCAAGAGGATATAGACAGGCTGGTGGCATGGGCGGACACGTGGCAGATGAAATTTAACGCATAAAAATGTGAAGTGATACATTCCGGGTAGGAAGAACGAGGAAAGGCAATATAAACTAGAGGGCACAACTCTAAAGGTGGTACAGGAACAGAGAGATCTGGGGGTATATGTGCACAAATCGTTGAAGGTGGCAGGGCAGGTTGAGAAAGCGGTTAAAAAAGCATACGGGATCCTGAACTTTATAAATAGAGGCGGAGAGTACAAAAGTATGGAAGTCATGATGAACCTTTATAAAACACTGTTTTGGCCACATCTGGAGTATTGGTGGGAGCAGTTTATAGGCCCCAAATAGTAGCTCTACCATTGGCCAGAGTATCAATCATGAAATAATAGGAGCTTGTAACAAAGGTAATGCAGTAATCATGGGGGACTTTAATCTGCATAGAGACTAGACAAATCAAATTGGCAAAGGTAGTCTGGAGTATTGTGTCCAGTTCTGGGCACCTCACTTCAGGAAAGATGTGAGGGTCTTAGAGAGGGTGCAGAAGAGATTTACTAGAATGATTCCAGGGATGAGGGACTTTAGTTACGTGGAGAGACTGGAGAAGCTGGGGTTGTCCTCCTTGGAACAGAGAAGGTTGAGAGGAGATTTGATAGAGGTATTCAAAATCATAAAGGGTCTAGACAGAGTAGGTAGAGAGAAACTGTTCCCATTGGAGGAAGGGTCAAGAACCAGATCTGGAATGCACTGCCCGAGGGTGTGGTGGAGGCAGATTCAATCATGGCCTTCAAAAGGGAACTGGATAAATACTTGAAAGGAAAAAAAATGTGCAGGGCTACGGGGAAAGGGCGGGGGAGTGGGACTAGCTGGATTGCTCTTGTATAGAGCCGGCGCGGACTCGATGGGCCGAATGGCCTCCTTCCGTGCTGTAACCTTTCTATGACTCTGACTCTAAGAGCTTCTACAAGTATGTAAATAGGAAGAGAGTAGCAAAAGTAAATGTTGGTCCCTTAGAGGCTGAGTTAGGGGAAATTATAATGGGGAATAAGGAAATGGCAGAAACGTTAAACAAAATATTTTGTATCTGTCTTCACAGTAGAAGACACAAAAAACATTCTGGAAATAGTGGGGAACCAAGATTCTAGAACAATCCCCATGGATTGGAAGGTAGCAAATGTAACCCCGCTATTCAAGAAAGGAGGGAGAGAAAGCAGGGAACTACAGGCCAGTTAGCCTGACATCAGCCATCGGGAAAATGCTGGAATCCATTATTAAGGAAGTACTAACAAGGCTCTTAGAGTCAACATGGTTTTATGAAAGGGAAATCATGTTTGACAAATTTATTCGAGTTTTTTGAGGGTGTAACTAACAGGGTAGATAAAGGGGAACCAGATATTTGGATTTTCAAAAGACATTCGATAAGGTGCCACACAAGAGGTTGTCATACAACATTAGGGTTCATAGGATTGGGGGTAATATATTGGCATGGATTGAGGATTGGTTAAAGGACAGAAAACAGAGAGTAGGAATAAACGGGCCATTTTCGGGTTGGCAGGCTGGAATCAGTGCTTGGGCCTCAGCTATTTATAATATATATCAATGAGTGAGATGAGGGGACTGAGTGTAATGTATCCAAGTTTGCTGGGTTGGAAAGTAAGCTGTGAGGAGGATGCAAAGAGTCTGCAAAGGGATATAGACAGATTAAGTGAGTGGGCAAGTCGGTGGCAGATGGAGTATAATGTGGGGAAATGTGAAATTATCCACTTTGGTAGGAAGGATAGAAAAGCAGAATATTTTTTCAAAGGTGAGAGACTAAGAAATGTTGGTGTTCAGAGGGATTTGGGTGTCCTTGTACATGAATCATAGAAATTTAACATGCAGGTACAGCAAGCAATTAGGAAGGCAAATGGTATGTTAGCATTTATTGCAAGGGGGTTGGTGTATAAGAGTAAGGAAGTCTTGCTGCAATTATATAGGGTTCTGGTGAGACCACACCTGGAGTACTGTGTACAGTTTTGGTCTCCTTACCTAAGGAAGGATATACTTGTCTTAGAGGCGGTGCATCGAAGGTTCACTAGATTGATTCCTGGGATGAGAGGGTTGTCCCATGAGGAGAGATTGAGTAGAATGGGCCTATACTCTCTGGAGTTTAGAAGAATGAGAGGTGATCTCATTGAAACATAGAAGATTCTGAAGAGGGCTTGACAGGGTAGATGCTGAGAGGTTGTTTCCCCTGGCTGGAGAGTCTAGAACTAGGGGGCATAATCTCAAGATGAGGGATCGGCCATTTAGGACTAAGATGAGGAAAAATGTCTTCACTCAGAGGGTTGTGAATCTTTGGAATTCTCTACCCGAGAGGGCTGTGGATGCTCAGTCATTGAGTATATTCAAGATTGCGATTGATGGATTTTTGGACACTCAGGGAATCAATGGATATGGGGATCAGGCGGGAAAGTGGAGTTGAGGTCGAAGATCAGCCGTGATCTTATTGAATGGAGGAGCAGGCTCGAGGGGCCGTATGGCCTACTCCTGCCCCTATTTCTGAGGTGGGGTGAAGGGGTTGAGGCTGACACTGCAGGAGAGGAGAGAAGAGCACCAGCAAGTGGCAGCTGGGGAACCTTGAGCTTGCTTTCTGAAAGCTGTTTGATTGTAATAGGAAACCAGGTGACCACTGTTATCACTTTACAGACCGTGACTCCTCCCATGGCCATGTTTTACCCTTTGTAAACAATTTTACAACACCAAGTTATAGTCCAGCAATTTTATTTTAAATTCACAAGCTTTCGGGGGCTTCCTCCTTCCTCAGGTGAACGTTGTTGGAAATGAAATCCTCAAAATGAAATCGCATTTATAATTCACAGAACAATGCTTGGTGAGTACAGACAGTTTTTTCAACTGCCCGTTGCCAAGGCAATCAGTGTGCAGGCAGACAGGTGTTACCTGCAAGGTCTCCGAATATACAAATCACCAAAAAAAAACAGAGATAGAGAGGTAGAAACATAGAAAAGACAGCAACTGACCCGTTATATTAAAAACAGATAACATTTGTTCGCTGGTGGGGTAACGTGTAGCATGACATGAACCCAAGATCCCGGTTGAGGCCGTCCTCATGGGTGCGGAACTTGGCTATCAATTTCTGCTCGACGATTTTGCGTTGTCGTGTGTCTCGAAGGCCGCCTTGGAGTACGCTTACCCGAAGGTCGGTGGCTGAATGTCCATGACTGCTGAAGTGTTCCCCGACTGGGAGGGAACCCTCCTGTTTGGTGATTGTTGCGCGGTGTCCGTTCATCCGTTGTCGCAGCGTCTGCATGGTCTCGCCAATGTACCATGCTCTGGTACCCCAAGATTTCAGCAGCGAACCCAATGAGACAATCAACGATCTGGAACAGCAGACAGAGGGATCCGCGGTACAGCAACCGAAGAGGAAAGAGGAAAGAGTCACACTGGACTCCTCCGGAGGGTCGCTGCCCTCAGCTGGACATGTATGCTCAAGCTGTCAGGAAATGTGTCAATGCCAGATTCATCAGCCGCACTCAGAAGACAGTCCAGAATGTCACCCGAGCACAACGCAACGCCATCAACGCTCTCAAGACCAACCGCAACATTGTCATCAAACCAGCGGACAAAGGAGGAGCCATCGTCATACAGAACAGAACGGACTATTGCAAAGAAGCATACCGACAACTGGACAACCAGGAACACTACAGACGGTTACCCGCAGATCCGACCAAAGAACACACCCACCAGCTCAACAAACTGATCAAGACCTTCGATCCAGACCTTCAAAGCATCCTACGCACTCTCATCCCACGTACTCCCCGCGTGGGAGACTTCTACTGCCTCCCAAAGATACACAAAGCCAACACACCCGGACGTCCTATCGTATCAGGCAACGGAACCCTGTGTGAGAACCTCTCTGGATACATCGAGGGCATCCTGAAACCCATCGTACAGGGAACCCCCAGCTTCTGTCGCGACACTACAGACTTCCTACAAAAACTCAGTACCCACGGACCAGTTGAACCAGGAACACTTCTCACCACGATGGATGTCTCGGCACTATACACCAGTATCCCCCACGATGACGGCATCGCTGCAACAGCCTCAGTACTCAACACCAACAACAGCCAATCTCCAGACGCCATCCTACAACTCATCCGCTTCATCCTGGATCACAATGTCTTCACCTTCGACAACCAGTTCTTTACCCAAACACACAGAACAGCCATGGGGACCAAATTCGCACCCCAATACGCCAACATTTTCATGCACAAGTTCGAGCACGACTTCTTCACTGCACAGGACCTCCAACCAACGCTGTACACCAGATACATCGACGACATTTTCTTTCTATGGACCCACGGCGAGGAATCACTGAAAAGACTACACGATAACATCAACAAGTTCCATCCCACCATCAAGCTCACCATGGACTACTCCTCAGAATCAGTTTCTTTCTTGGACACACGAATCTCCATCAAAGACGGGCACCTCAGCACCTCAATCTACTGCAAGCCCACGGACAACCTCACGATGCTCCACTTTTCCAGCTTCCACCCTAACCACGTCAAAGAGGCCATCCCCTATGGACAGGCCCTGCGAATACACAGGGTCTGCTCAGACGAGGAGGAACGCGATGGACACCTACAGACGCTGAAAGACGCCCTAGTAAGAACGGGATATGACGCTCGACTCATCGATCGACAGTTCCGACGGGCCACAGCGAAAAATCGCATAGACCGCCTCAGGAGACTAACACGGGACGCAACCAACACAGTACCCTTTGTCGTCCAGTACTTCCCCGGAGCGGAGAAACTACGCCATGTTCTCCGCAGCCTTCAACATGTCATCAATGATGACGAACGCCTCGCTATGGCCATCCCCACACCTCCACTACTCGCCTTTAAACAGCCACCCAACCTCAAACAGACCATCGTTCGCAGCAAATTACCCAGCTTTCAAGAGAACAGCGTCCACGACACCACACAACCCTGCCACGGTAACCTCTGCAAGACATGCCAGATCATCGACACAGATACCACCATCACACGAGAGGACACCACCCACCAGGCGCATGGTTCATACTCCTGTGACTCGGCCAACGTTGTCTACCTCATACGTTGCAGGAAAGGATGCCCCAGAGCATGGTACATTGGCGAGACCATGCAGACGCTGTGACAACGGATGAACGGACACCGCGCAACAATCGCCAAACAGGAGGGTTCCCTCCCAGTCGGGGAACACTTCAGCAGTCAAGGACATTCAGCCACCGACCTTCGGGTAAGCGTATTCCAAGGCGGCCTTCGAGACACACGACAACGCAAAATCGTCGAGCAGAAATTGATAGCCAAGTTCCGCACCCATGAGGACGGCCTCAACCGGGATCTTGGGTTCATGTCACGCTACACGTAACCCCACCAGCGAACAAATGTTATCTGTTTTTAATATAACGGGTCAGTTGCTGTCTTTTCTATGTTTCTACCTCTCTATCTCATTTTTTTTTTTTTTTTGGTGATTTGTATATTCGGAGACCTTGCAGGTAACACCTGTCTGTCTGCACACTGATTGCCTTGGCAACGGGCAGTTGAAAAAACTGTCTGTAATCACCAAGCATTGTTCTGTGAATTATAAATGCGATTTCATTTCGAGGATTTCATTTCCACATCGTTCACCTGAGGAAGGAGGAAGCCTCCGAAAGCTTGTGAATTTAAAATAAAATTGCTGGACTATAACTTGGTGTTGTAAAATTGTTTACAATTGTCAACCCCAGTCCATCACCGGCATCTCCACATCATGGTTTACCCTGTCTACAAGTCCTGTCTGGTTAAACAGGGCTGCAAGTTCCACTGAGCAATGTTTGAAAGTCCCCCGTTGTTTGAGCCTCAGAGACTCACGATGTGCGTACCTTGCTTAGGCAGAAATGAGATCTTGGTCGCTGGAATCCCCTGTTTCAATGCAAACTCTTTGAAGTGCTGAAGGAGTTCCTCTCTCAGTGTCTGTGTCCTTCCTGTGAGATGAGCATTGAGTTAAAGGTACAGAAAGCAGTCCCAGAAAGTGCTGTGTGAAAGAGGTGATGTCCAATCTCTTACCGTACAGGTTCAATGACATCATCCTGTTCCCTTGTATTTTACTGTGGTACAGAATAATACTGTACTCATGGTAGTTGCTGCGAATGATTTGAATGTCAACCTCGATTCCGCTGCCTGCAAAACAAACGCGTTAGCTGTTGAATCATTTTCTTTCCCTGGTTAGAAGCTCTTGTCTCCTCTGTGCCAAGGAACACACCGTTCTGCTGAGGGTGAAGGAGTGTCAGGCAGAAAGGGGTGGGTGCCCAAGACGAGGCTCACACAATTTACCGGTCAATTTGCCCCACCTTTCGTGTTGGGAGGGGCTCAGGCCCCGCAGAGTGACACCTCTCCCCAGGGGCAAGGCAACGATTGAGGGTAACAGCGTGTAGGTTACATTAGGATTCAATGGGAACCCAGCCATCCCATCTCACCGTGTGAGTGAGCAAAGTCTACGCAGCAAAATCATAGAAGCAAATAATCATAGAAAGGTTACAGCACGGAAGGAGGCCATTTGGCCCATCAAGTCTGCGCCAGCTCTATGCAAGAGCAATCCAGCTCGTCCCACTCCCCCGCCCTTTCCCCGTAGCCCTGCAAATTTTTTCCTTTCAAGTACTTATCCAGTTCCCTATTGAAGGCCATGATTGAATCTGCCTCCACCACCCCCTCGGGCAGTGCATTCCAGATCCTAACCACTCGCTGTGTAAAAAAGTTTTTCCTCATGTCACCTTTGGTTCTTTTGCCAATCACCTTAAATCTATGTCCTCTGGTTCTTGACCCTTCCGCCAATGGGAACAGTTTCTCCCTAGCTACTCTGTCTAGACCCTTCATGATTTTGAACACCTCTATCAAATCTCCTCTCAACTGTCTCTGTTCCAAGGAGAACAATCCCAGCTTCTCCAGTCTGGGAGTAAGTAAAGTCCCTCATCCCTGGAATCATTCCAGTAAATCTCTTCTGCACCCTCTCTAAGGCCTTCACATCTTTCCTGAAGTGCGGTGCCGAGAATTGGACACAATACTCCAGTTGTGGCCGAACCAGTTCATCATAACTTCCATACTTTTGTACTCTATGCCTCTATTTCTGAAGCCCAGGATCCCAGGCAATACAATCACACAACACAGGGGTAACTGCACACAGACCCTGCAAACATTGACTGATTACAGCCCACTGAACGGGTGATTTACCCCTCCCACAACAGGTTGAACTACCCCCTGCAACAGTTCGTCCCCGATGTTCATCTCTCGGTTCTCAGAGTTCAAACCAAGCTCCAACTTCAGAATTGTAACCTCAACAGTTGTTAACATGAGATGAGAGACCGAGGGCTCAATTTTCAAATGGAGCCGGGAAGGGGGCGGGGGATCAATTTGAGGTCGGGAGAACCATTTGTACGGGTTTCCTGGACGTCCTTACGATTTTGACGTAAGGATGTCTTTTATTTTTTTTGTTGGTTTCCTGTCCTACTGACCAGCTGATTGACAGGCTGGTCTCAATCAGACCAGCCAGGGGGAGGACCTTTGCAGGTAAGTCTGCAGGTAAGTCTTTGTTTGCATGGGGCGGGGGGCAAGGGTGGGCAAGAGGCATAGGTGGGCACGGGGGTCGCGAGTCATGGGGGATGGGATCGGGGATCATTCATTGGGGGGGCGGGATCGGAGGTCATCGTGGGGGTCCGCGATCGTTGAGGGGGAGGGACAGGATCGGGATCGGAGGGGAAGGATCGCGGTCGGGGGATCGGGGTCAGAGGGGAAGGATCGGGGTCGGGGGATCGGGGTCAGAGGGGAAGGATCGCGGTCGGGGGATCGGGGTCAGAGGGGAAGGATCGGGGTCGGGGGATCGGGGTCAGAGGGGAAGGATCGGGGTCGGGGGATCGGGGTCAGAGGGGAAGGATCGCGGTCGGGGGATCGGGGTCAGAGGGGAAGGATCGGGGTCGGGGGATCGGGGTCAGAGGGGAAGGATCGGGGTCGGGGATCGGGGTCAGAGGGGAAGGATCGCGGTCGGGGGATCGGGGTCAGAGGGGAAGGATCGCGGTCGGGGGATCGGGGTCAGAGGGGAAGGATCGCGGTCGGGGGATCGGGGTCAGAGGGGAAGGATCGGGGTCGGGGATCGGGGTCAGAGGGGAAGGATCGGGGTCGGGGATCGGGGTCAGAGGGGAAGGATCGGGATCGGGGATCGGGGTCAGAGGGGAAGGATCGGGGTCGGGGATCGGGGTCAGAGGGGAAGGATCGGGGTCGGGGATCGGGGTCAGAGGGGAAGGATCGGGGTCGGGGATCGGGGTCAGAGGGGAAGGATCGCGGTCGGGGATCGGGGTCAGAGGGGAAGGATCGGGGTCGGGGTCAGAGGGGAAGGATCGGGGTCGAGGTCAGAGGGGAAGGATCGGGGTCGGGGGATCGGGGACAGAGGGGGAGGATCGGGGCCGGGGTCAGAGGGGAAGGATCGGGGTCGAGGTCAGAGGGGAAGGATCGGGGTCGGGGGATCGGGGACAGAGGGGGAGGATCGGGGTCGGGGTCAGAGGGGAAGGATCGGGGTCGAGGTCAGAGGGGAAGGATCGGGGTCGGGGGATCGGGGTCAGAGGGGAAGGATCGGGGTCAGAGGGGAAGGATCGGGGTCGGGATCGGGGTCGGAGGGGAAGGATCGGGGTCAGAGGGGAAGGATCGGGGTCGGGATCGGGGTCGGAGGGGAAGGATTGGGATCGGAAAGGAGGGATCAGGGTCGGAGGGGAAGGATCGGGGTCGGAGGGGAAGGATCGGGGTCGGGGGATCAGGGTCAGAGGGAAAGGATCGGGGTCAGAGGATCGGGGTGGGTGGGGGAAGATCGGGGTCGGGGGTTCGGTGGGGGGGCCGCGATCGGGGGGATGGGGGGGTTGGCGTGAGTAGGCTTGTTGGGGGAAGCACTCCTGCTCCTCCGGGCCCACAAGCTGTGCCTTCTTGAAAGGTTTTAAGGCCCGACCCCCGTCCTGGGAGCGGGTTGGCCGCCCAGTCCTCGTCCCGCTCCTGTGAAAACCGGAAATGGGCGGGTCTGAAATGGTGTCAATTTTCAATGCCCCCTGCCCCCAACCCACCCGTGTTTTACTTTTAAAATCGAGCCCTGAGTGTTGCAGCACATTAGAGCTGGGTTCAAACCAGGGCCTTGTTGGATGTAAGGATTTTACGTGAGATGAGTTTGGGCATTTTCAACCCAGTTGGCAGTGGATAAGGCCCCATAGCTCAAAGCTACCTCTGCCACGGCACTGAATTGTCCCATAGACCACACATCAGCTGCTGGGGAACATCACAAGGTCACGCTGATGGAGTAGGAGGTTGAGACACTGTGATGGGATAGTATGATGACAGGGAGCTTTACTCTGTATCTAACCAGTGCTGTACCTGCCCTGGGAGTGTTTGATGGGACAGTGTAGAGGGAGCTTTACTCTGTATCTAACCCGTGCTGTACCTGCCCTGGGAGTGTTTGATGGGACAGTGTAGAGGGAGCTTTACTCTGTATCTAACCCATGCTGTACCTGCCCTGGGAGTGTTTGATGGGACAGTGTAGAGGGAGCTTTACTCTGTATCTAACCTTGTACCTGCCCTGGGAGTGTTTAGAATCATAGAATCATAGAAGTTTACAACATGGAAACAGGCCCTTCGGCCCAACATGTCCATGTCGCCCAGTTTATACCACTAAGCTAGTCCCAATTGCCTGCACTTGGCCCATATCCCTCTATACCCATCTTACCCATGTAACTGTCCAAATGCTTTTTAAAAGACAAAATTGTACCCGCCTCTACTACTGCCTCTGGCAGCTCGTTCCAGACACTCACCACCCTTTAAGTGAAAAAATTGCCCCTCTGGACCCTTTTGTATCTCTCCCCTCTCACCTTAAATCTATGCCCCCTCGTTATAGACTCCCCTACCTTTGGGAAAAGATTTTGACTATCTACCTTATCTATGCCCCTCATTATTTTATAGACTTCTATAAGATCACCCCTAAACCTCCTACTCTCCAGGGAAAAAAGTCTCAGTCTATCCAACCTCTCCCTGTAAGTCAAACCATCAAGTCCCGGTAGCATCCTAGTAAATCTTTTCTGCACTATTTCTAGTTTAATAATATCCTTTCTATAATAGTGTGACCAGAACTGTACACAGTACTCCAAGTGTGGTCTTACTAATGTCTTGTACAACTTCAACAAGACATCCCAACTCCTGTATTCAATGTTCTGACCAATGAAACCAAGCATGCTGAATGCCTTCTTCACCACCCTATCCACCTGTGACTCCACTTTCAAGGAGCTATGAACCTGTACTCCTAGATCTCTTTGTTCTATAACTCTCCCCAACGCCCTACCATTAACGGAGTAGGTCCTGGCCCGATTCGATCTACCAAAATGCATCACCTCACATTTGTCTAAATTAAACTCCATCTGCCATTCATCAGCCCACTGGCCCAATTTATCAAGATCCCGTTGCAATCCTAGATAACCTTCTTCACTGTCCACAATGCCACCAATCTTGGTGTCATCTGCAAGCTTACTAACCATGCCTCCTAAATTCTCATCCAAATCATTAATATAAATAACAAATAACAGCGGACCCAGCACCGATCCCTGAGGCACACCGCTGGACACAGGCATCCAGTTTGAAAAACAACCCTCTACAACCACCCTCTGTCTTCTGTCGTCAATCCAATTTTGTATCCAATTGGCTACCTCACCTTGGATCCCGTGCGATTTAACCTTATGTAACAACCTACCATGCGGTACCTTGTCAAATGCTTTGCTAAAGTCCATGTAGACCACGTCTACTGCACAGCCCTCATCTATCTTCTTGGTTACCCCTTCAAAAAACTCAATCAAATTCGTGAGACATGATTTTCCTCTCACAAAACCATGCTGACTGTTCCTAATTAGTCCCTGCCTCTCCAAATGCCTGTAGATCCTGTCCCTCAGAATACCCTCTAACAACTTACCCACTACAGATGTCAGGCTCACCGGTCTGTAGTTCCCAGGCTTTTCCCTGCCGCCCTTCTTAAACAAAGGCACAACATTTGCTACCCTCCAATCTTCAGGCACCTCACCTGTAGCGGTGGATGATTCAAATATCTCTGCTAGGGGACCCGCAATTTCCTCCCTAACCTCCCATAACGTCCTGGGATACATTTCATCAGGTCCCGGAGATTTGATGGGACAGTGTAGAGGGAGCTTTATCTAACTGAGGAGTGTTCAAACTTTTTGTCTTGACGGGTGGATGAGGTCTGTACCCGGGGTTTGATCGGACGGTTGGTATCCCTGTTCCCATTGATTCCCAGATATTTTAAGTTCCTGGGAACTGCAGATTGTGATGTTCAGATTAAAGATTTATCCACCAATGAGGCAGAACCCACTCCAATCACAGCCCACAAAATTTAAACACGGCAAACCCATGGATATGGAACAGAAAGAGCGAGTTTCCTGGGCTTTGTGAGCTGGATTGAAAAGTATTATTGGTTGCTTCTGATCGAACCTGGTGTGAATTTGGCCTAAAACAGGCCCCTGGCCTCCCCCTAAAACAGGCCCCTGACCTCCCCCTAAAACAGGCCCCTGGCCTCCCCCTAAAACAGGCCCCTGGCCTCCCCCTAAAACAGGCCCCTGGCCTCCCCCTAAAACAGGCCTCTAACCTCCTCCTAAAACAGGCCCCTGGCCTCCTCCTAAAACAGGCCCCTGGCCTCCTCCTAAAACAGGCCCCTGGCCTCCTCCTAAAACAGGCCCCTGGCCTCCTCCTAAAACAGGCCCCTGGCCTCCTCCTAAAACAGGCCCCTGGTCTCCCCCTAAAACAGGCCCCTGGCCTCCTCCTAAAACAGGCCCCTGACCTCCCCCTAAAACAGGCCCCTGGTCTCCCCCTAAAACAGGCCCCTGACCTCCCCCTAAAACAGGCCCCTGACCTCCCCCTAAAACAGGCCCCTGACCTCCCCCTAAAACAGGCCCCTGGTCTCCCCCTAAAACAGGCCCCTGGCCTCCTCCTAAATGTCCATTTTACAAACAAAGTCATTAAAACAAATGAACTAATAAAATGAGAAGTGCTGACCCTTCGGGAAGCAGTTTTGTATCTATTTGTGTTGCTTCTTTTGCCCTACCTGGAGGGGAGATATATTTGAAGTGTCCTGGAAGCGCCAGAGCCTCGTATTCTCCCGATATGTTAGCACACTTTCCATTCCTGAAAATAAAGTAAAACAGTTAGAGATTGTTATGAATTTTCCCATTTTTTGGGGGGTTAATTGAGCGGCACAATGGTGAATTCAGCACTGTAACGGCCCATGCCGAATCGCCTCCTCCTAAAACAGGCCTCTCCCTAAAACAGGCCCCTGACCTCCCCTAAAACAGGCCCCTGGCCTCCTCCTGAAACAGGCCCCTGACCTCCCCTAAAACAGGCCCCTGGCCTCCTCCTGAAACAGGCCCCTGACCTCCCCTAAAACAGGCCCCTGGCCTCCTCCTAAAACAGGCCTCTCCCTAAAACAGGCCCCTGACCTCCCCTAAAACAGGCCCCTGACCTCCCCTAAAACAGGCCCCTGGCCTCCTCCTAAAACAGGCCTCTCCCTAAAACAGGCCCCTGGCCTCCCCTAAAACAGGCCCCTGGCCTCCCCCTAAAACAGGCCCCTGGCCTCCCCTAAAACAGGCCCCTGGCCTCCTCCTAAAACAGGCCTCTCCCTAAAACAGGCCCCTGGCCTCCCCTAAAACAGGCCCCTGGCCTCTCCCTAAAACAGGCCCCTGGCCTCCCCTAAAACAGGCCCCTGGCCTCCCCCTAAAACAGGCCCCTGGCCTCCCCCTAAAACAGGCCCCTGGCCTCCCCTAAAACAGGCCCCTGGCCTCCTCCTGAAACAGGCCCCTGACCTCCCCCTGAAACAGGCCCCTGGCCTCCCCTAAAACAGGCCCCTGACCTCCCCCTGAAACAGGTCCCTGACCTCCCCCTAAAACAGGCCTCTCCCTAAAACAGGCCCCTGGCCACCCCCTAAAACAGGCCCCTGGCCTCCCCCTAAAACAGGCCCCTGGCCTCCCCCTAAAACAGGCCCCTGGCCTCCCCTTAAAACAGGCCCCTGGCCTCCCCCTAAAACAGGCCCCTGGTCTCCCCCTAAAACAGGCCCCTGGTCTCCCCCTAAAACAGGTCCCTGACCTCCCCCTAAAACAGGCCCCTGACCTCCCCCTAAAACAGGCCCCTGACCTCCCCCTAAAACAGGTCCCTGACCTCCCCCTAAAACAGGCCCCTGACCTCCCCCTAAAACAGGCCCCTGGTCTCCCCCTAAAACAGGCCCCTGGTCTCCCCCTAAAACAGGTCCCTGACCTCCCCCTAAAACAGGTCCCTGACCTCCCCCTAAAACAGGCCCCTGACCTCCCCCAAAACAGGTCCCTGACCTCCCCCTAAAACAGGCCCCTGGTCTCCCCCTAAAACAGGTCCCTGACCTCCCCCTAAAACAGGCCCCTGGTCTCCCCCTAAAACAGGCCCCTGATCTTCCCCTAAAACAGGTCCCTGACCTCCCCCTAAAACAGGCCCCTGGTCTCCCCCTAAAACAGGCCCCTGGTCTCCCCCTAAAACAGGTCCCTGACCTCCCCCTAAAACAGGCCCCTGGTCTCCCCCTAAAACAGGCCCCTGGTCTCCCCCTAAAACAGGCCCCTGGTCTCCCCCTAAAACAGGCCCCTGGTCTCCCCCTAAAACAGGTCCCTGACCTCCCCCTAAAACAGGCCCCTGGTCTCCCCCTAAAACAGGCAGCTGGTCTCCCCCTAAAACAGGCCCCTGGTCTTCCCCTAAAACAGGTCCCTGACCTCCCCCTAAAACAGGCCCCTGGTCTCCCCCTAAAACAGGCCCCTGGTCTCCCCCTAAAACAGGCAGCTGGTCTCCCCCTAAAACAGGCCCCTGGTCTTCCCCTAAAACAGGTCCCTGACCTCCCCCTAAAACAGGCCCCTGACCTCCCCCAAAACAGGTCCCTGACCTCCCCCTAAAACAGGTCCCTGACCTCCCCCTAAAACAGGCCCCTGGTCTCCCCCTAAAACAGGTCCCTGACCTCCCCCAAAACAGGTCCCTGGTCTCCCCCTAAAACAGGCCCCTGACCTCCCCCTAAAACAGGTCCCTGACCTCCCCCTAAAACAGGCCCCTGACCTCCCCCTAAAACAGGCCCCTGGTCTCCCCCTAAAACAGGTCCCTGACCTCCCCCAAAACAGGTCCCTGACCTCCCCCTAAAACAGGTCCCTGACCTCCCCCTAAAACAGGTCCCTGACCTCCCCCTAAAACAGGCCCCTGGCCTCCCCCTAAAACAGGTCCCTGACCTCCCCCTAAAACAGGCCCCTGGTCTCCCCCTAAAACAGGTCCCTGGTCTCCCCCTAAAACAGGCCCCTGACCTCCCCCTAAAACAGGCCCCTGGCCTCCCCCTAAAACAGGTCCCTGACCTCCCCCTAAAACAGGCCCCTGGTCTCCCCCTAAAACAGGCCCCTGACCTCCCCCTAAAACAGGCCCCTGACCTCCCCCTAAAACAGGCCCCTGACCTCCCCCTAAAACAGGTGTTAGGCTTCTTCAACATGTTAATGAGGGGTCTATTGCCTGTTGCAGGGCCACTCTGCCAGGCCCAGGCTGGGGGTTGGTGAGGGGTTTTTTCCTGGTCTAGGATTAACTCATACTCTGGGATTAGCTGCTGTTTTCATGCCACTAAACTATTGCTCAGGTTTACTTTCAGCCATCTTGCTCAGGGTGTGGACTCTCGCAGTTCCTCGGATACCAGCTGACCTCCGCAGTCCATCCACTTGACTCTGGACAATGAGGTTTGGTAGGATATTGGCCTGTGAGGAGGACGTGAGCTGCACACCCGATGACCCCATGCTGGTACTGTCCACTGGTCACTGAGTGGGGATCTGCAGCAGGTCGCTGGGCTGTGCTCTCCTGTCTATAACAAGAGACACTGAGGCTACGTCTAACCACCCATGGGTGCTGTCCACAGGGCTCAGTGTTACACTGGACATGACTCTCCAGCGGGATAGGGGGGAAATCACACCACCTTATCAAATATTATCATTCACTGCCGCAGTCAAGGTGTGAATAAGGGGAACTCACCAATTATAGAATAAAACAGCGCTGAATATATCCGTTGCCTCAGTTGGTGATATTGTAAGCCAGGTCATTTTCATCTTGCTCCATAGTGACTCGTACCAGGGACAATCGCCAGCAGATGCGATCGAGAACCACACTCCGAGAGACTGAGAGAAAAACACAGAGTTAAAACTGCAGTCCACAACCCAGGATCCCAGAGCTGCTACATTAACTACAGATTCTGTGCCCAGGATCCCAGAGCTGCTGCGTTAACTACAGAATCTGTGCCCAGGATCCCAGAGCTGCTGCATTAACTACAGAATCTGTGCCCAGGATCCCAGAGCTGCTGCATTAACTACAGAATCTGTGCCCAGGATCCCAGAGCTGCTGCATTAACTACAGAATCTGTGCCCAGGATCCCAGAGCTGCTGCATTAGCTACAGAATCTGTGCCCAGGATCCCAGAGCTGCTGCATTAACTACAGAATCTGTGCCCAGGATCCCAGAGCTGCTGCATTAACTACAGAATCTGTGCCCAGGATCCCAGAGCTGCTGCATTAGCGACAGAATCTGTGCCCAGGATCCCAGAGCTGCTGCATTAACTACAGAATCTGTGCCCAGGATCCCAGAGCTGCTGCATTAACTACAGAATCTGTGCCCAGGATCCCAGAGCTGCTGCATTAGCTACAGAATCTGTGCCACGATCCCAGAGCTGCCGCACTAATTACAGAATCTGTGCCCAGGATCCCAGAGCTGCTGCATTAACTACAGTCCCCAAACCCGGGATCCCAGAGCTGCTGCATTGAACCTGAGAGCGATTACCTGATTCAGGTCAAAGTTTTCCTGAAGCTGTACATTTTCGGTGAATGTCAGAGGGACAGCAGTTCCCGTCCCCAGTAAGAGTGCAGTGAGCAGCAGAACAGGACCGCACCACATTTTCTCTGGCTCAGTTCTGATCTTTCCAAAAGCACAGAATAAACTGACAGTGTGGAGCAACAGAGAGCTGTCTGCCTCGGGATGTCCCAATCCCAGGTTATTTTCAACAGCAAGAGTTAGTGAAACAACTTGTGTTGATGTTTCTCGTTAATCGTTAATCACGGTTCGATGGACCTATTGAGAAACCAGCAAACTAAGGAAAGGACAGGTCAAACAGGTTTAATTCATTAATTCAGGCAGACCAGACAGGCTGAACACAGGTAGATCAGACAGGCTGAATTCAGGCAGATCGGCCACTCTGAATTCAGACAGATCAGACACTATATTATCAGTCAGAGCTTTAAATCAGTCCCTATATTATCAGTGAGCTATAAATCAGTCCCTATATTATCAGTGATCTATAAATCAGTCCCAATATTGTCAGTGATCAATAAATCAGTCCCAATATTATCAGTGATCTATAAATCAGTCCCGACATTATCAGTGATCTATAAATCAGTCCCTATATTATCAGTGATCTATAAATCAGTCCCTATATTATCAGTGATTTATAAATCAGTCCCAACATTATCAGTGATCTATAAATCAGTCCCTATATTATCAGTGATCTATAAATCACTCCCTATATTATCAGTGATCGATAAATCAGTCCCTATATTATCAGTGATCTATAAATCAGTCCCTATATTATCAGTGATCTGTAAATCAGTCCCTATATTATCAGTGATCTATAAATCAGTCCCTATATTATCAGTGATCTATAAATCAGTCCCTATATTATCAGTGCACTGTAAATCAGTCCCTATATTATCAGTGCACTGTAAATCAGTACCTATATTATCAGTGATCGATAAATCACTCCCTATATTATCAGTGATCTATAAATCAGTCCCAATATTATCAGTGATCTGTAAATCAGTCCCTATATTATCAGTGAGCTGTAAATCAGTCCCTATATTATCAGTGATCGATAAATCACTCCCTATATTATCAGTGATCTATAAATCAGTCCCTATATTATCAGTGAACTATAAATCAGTCCCTATATTATCAGTGATCGATAAATCACTCCCGATATTATCAGTGATCTATAAATCAGTCCCTATATTATCAGTGATCGATAAATCACTCCCTATATTATCAGTGATCTATAAATCAGTCCCTATATTATCAGTGATCTATAAATCAGTCCCTATATTATCAGTGAGCTGTAAATCAGTCTCTATATTATCAGTGATCTATAAATCACTCCCTATATTATCAGTGATCTGCAAATCATTCTCTATATTATCAGTGATCTATAAATCAGTCCCTATATTATCAGTGCACTGTTAATCAGTCCCAAAATTGTCAGTGAGCTGTAAATCAGTCCCTACATTATCAGTGATCGATAAATCAGTCCCTATATTATCAGTGATCTATAAATCAGTCCCTATATTATCAGTGCACTGTAAATCAGTCCCTATATTATCAGTGATCTATAAATCAGTCCATATTTTATAAGTGAACTATAAATCAGTCCCTAAATTATCAGTGATCTATAAATCAGTCCCTATATTATCAGTGATCTATAAATCAGTCCCTATATTATCAGTGATCTATAAATCAGTCCCTATTTTATAAGTGATCTATAAATCAGTCCCTATTTTACAAGTGATCTATAAATCAGTCCCTATTTTACAAGTGATCTATAAATCAGTCCCTATTTTATAAGTGAACTATAAATCAGTCCCTATATTATCAGTGCACTGTAAATCAGTCGCTATATTATCAGTGATCTATAAATCAGTCCCAATATTATCAGTGATCTATAAATCAGTCCCAATATTACCAGTGATCTGTAAATCAGTCCCAATATTATCAGTGATCTATAAATCAGTCCCTATATTATCAGTGATCTATAAATCAGTCCCTATATTATCAGTGATCTATAAATCAGTCCCTATATTATCAGTGATCTATAAATCACTCCCTACATTATCAGTGATCTATAAATCAGTCCCTATATTATCAGTGCACTGTAAATCAGTCGCTATATTATCAGTGATCTATAAATCAGTCCCAATATTATCAGTGATCTGTAAATCAGTCCCTATATTATCAGTGCACTGTAAATCAGTGCCTATATTATCAGTGATCTATAAATCACTCCCTATATTATCAGTGATCTATAAATCAGTCCCTATATTATCAGTGAGCTGTAAATCAGTCCCAATATTATCAGTGAGCTGTAAATCAGTCCCTATATTATCAGTGATCTATAAATCAGTCCCTATATTATCACTGCACTGTAAATCAGTCCCTATATTATCAGTGATCTATAAATCAGTCCGTATATTATCAGTGATCTATAAATCAGTCCCTATATTATCAGTGATCTATAAATCAGTCCCTATGTTATCAGTGATCTATAAATCAGTCCCTATATAATCAGTGATCTATAAATCAGTCCCTATATTATCAGTGCACTGTAAATCAGTCGCTATATTATCAGTGATCTGTAAATCAGTCCTAAAATTATCAGTGATCTGTAAATCAGTCCCTATATTATCAGTGAGCTGTAAATCAGTCCCTATATGATCGGTGATCTGTAAATCAGTCCCTATATTATCAGTGAGCTGTAAATCAGTCCCCATATTATCAGTGATCTATAAATCAGTCCCTATATTATCAGTGAGCTGTAAATCAGTCCCTATATTATCAGTGATCTATAAATCAGTCCGTATATTATCAGTGATCTATAAATCAGTCCCTATATTATCAGTGATCGATAAATCACTCCCTATATTATCAGTGATCTATAAATCAGTCCCTATATTATCAGTGATCTATAAATCAGTCCCTATATTATCAGTGAGCTGTAAATCAGTCTCTATATTATCAGTGATCTATAAATCACTCCCTATATTATCAGTGATCTGCAAATCATTCTCTATATTATCAGTGATCTATAAATCAGTCCCTATATTATCAGTGCACTGTTAATCAGTCCCAAAATTGTCAGTGAGCTGTAAATCAGTCCCTACATTATCAGTGATCGATAAATCAGTCCCTATATTATCAGTGATCTATAAATCAGTCCCTATATTATCAGTGCACTGTAAATCAGTCCCTATATTATCAGTGATCGATAAATCAGTCCATATTTTATAAGTGATCTATAAATCAGTCCCTAAATTATCAGTGATCTATAAATCAGTCCCTATATTATCAGTGATCTATAAATCAGTCCCTATATTATCAGTGATCTATAAATCAGTCCCTATTTTATAAGTGATCTATAAATCAGTCCCTATTTTACAAGTGATCTATAAATCAGTCCCTATTTTACAAGTGATCTATAAATCAGTCCCTATTTTATAAGTGAACTATAAATCAGTCCCTATATTATCAGTGCACTGTAAATCAGTCGCTATATTATCAGTGATCTATAAATCAGTCCCAATATTATCAGTGATCTGTAAATCAGTCCCAATATTACCAGTGATCTATAAATCAGTCCCAATATTATCAGTGATCTATAAATCAGTCCCTATATTATCAGTGATCTATAAATCAGTCCCTATATTATCAGTGATCTATAAATCAGTCCCTATATTATCAGTGATCTATAAATCACTCCCTACATTATCAGTGATCTATAAATCAGTCCCTATATTATCAGTGCACTGTAAATCAGTCGCTATATTATCAGTGATCTATAAATCAGTCCCAATATTATCAGTGATCTGTAA
Source organism: Heptranchias perlo (assembly GCF_035084215.1). Taxonomy (NCBI): domain Eukaryota; kingdom Metazoa; phylum Chordata; class Chondrichthyes; order Hexanchiformes; family Hexanchidae; genus Heptranchias; species Heptranchias perlo. Next base: position 1,142,439 of record NW_027138646.1, read on the forward strand.
ATCAGTCCCTATATTATCAGTGCACTGTAAATCAGTGCCTATATTATCAGTGATCTATAAATCACTCCCTATATTATCAGTGATCTATAAATCAGTCCCTATATTATCAGTGAGCTGTAAATCAGTCCCAATATTATCAGTGAGCTGTAAATCAGTCCCTATATTATCAGTGATCTATAAATCAGTCCCTATATTATCACTGCACTGTAAATCAGTCCCTATATTATCAGTGATCTATAAATCAGTCCGTATATTATCAGTGATCTATAAATCAGTCCCTATATTATCAGTGATCTATAAATCAGTCCCTATGTTATCAGTGATCTATAAATCAGTCCCTATATAATCAGTGATCTATAAATCAGTCCCTATATTATCAGTGCACTGTAAATCAGTCGCTATATTATCAGTGATCTGTAAATCAGTCCTAAAATTATCAGTGATCTGTAAATCAGTCCCTATATTATCAGTGAGCTGTAAATCAGTCCCTATATGATCGGTGATCTGTAAATCAGTCCCTATATTATCAGTGAGCTGTAAATCAGTCCCTATATTATCAGTGATCTATAAATCAGTCCCTATATTATCAGTGAGCTGTAAATCAGTCCCTATATTATCAGTGATCTATAAATAAGTCCCGATATTATCAGTGCACTGTAAATCAGTCCCTATATTATCAGTGATCTATAAATCAGTCCCTATATTATCAGTGATCTGTAAATCAGTCCCTATATTCTCAGTGAGCTGTAAATCAGTCCCTACATTATCAGTGATCTATAAATCAGTCCCTATGTTATCAGTGATCTATAAATCAGTCCCTATATAATCAGTGATCTATAAATCAGTCCATATATTATCAGTGATCTATAAATCAGTCCCTATATTATCAGTGCACTGTAAATCAGTCGCTATATTATCAGTGATCTGTAAATCAGTCCTAAAATTATCAGTGATCTGTAAATCAGTCCCTATATTATCAGTGATCTATAAATCAGTCCCTATATTATCAGTGATCCATAAATCAGTCCCTATATTATCAGTGCACTGTAAATCAGTCCCTATATTATCAGTGATCTATAAATCAGTCCCTATATTATCAGTGATCTGTAAATCAGTCCCTATATTATCAGTGATATATAAATCAGTCCCTATATTATCAGTGATCTGTAAATCAGTCCGTATATTATCAGTGATCTGTAAATCAGTCCCTATATTATCAGTGATCTATAAATCATTCCCTATATTATCAGTGAGCTGTAAATCAGTCCCAATATTATTCGTGATCTATAAATCAGTCCCTATATTATCAGTGATATATAAATCACTCCCTATATTATCAGTGATCTATAAATCACTCCGTATATTATCAGTGATCTATAAATCAGTCCCTATATTATCAGTGATCTGTAAATCAGTCCCTATATTATCAGTGATCTAAAATCAGTCCCTATATTATCAGTGATCTATAAATCAGTCCTTATATTATCAGTGATCTATGAATCAGTCCCTATATTATCAGTGCACTGTGAATCAGTCCCAAAATTGTCAGTGAGCTGTAAATCAGTCCCTATATTATCAGTGATCTATAAATCAGTCCCTATATTATCAGTGCACTGTAAATCAGTCCCTATATTATCAGTGATCTGTAAATCAGTCCCTATATTAACAGTGATCTATAAATCAGTCCCTATATTAACAGTGATCTATAAATCTGTCCCTATATTATCAGTGAGCTGTGAATCAGTCCCTATATTATCAGTGATCTATAAATCAGACCCTATATTATCAGTGATCTTTAAATCAGTCCCTATATTATCAGTGATCTATGAGTCAGTCCCTATATTATCAGTGATCTATACATCACTCCCTATATTATTAGTGATCTATAAATCAGTCCCTATATTATCAGTGATCTATAAATCAGTCCCTATATTATCAGTGCACTGTAAATCAGTCCCTATATTATCAGTGATCTGTAAATCAGTCCCTATATTAACAGTGATCTATAAACCAGTCCCTATATTATCAGTGATCTATAAATCAGTCCCTATATTATCAGTGAGCTGTAAATCAGTCCCTATATTATCAGTGATCTATATATCAGTCCCTATATTATCAGTGATCTGTAAATCAGTCCCTATATTATCAGTGATCTATAAATCAGTCCCTATATTATCAGTGAGCTGTAAATCAGTCCCTATATCATCAGTGATCTATAAATCAGTCCCTATATTATCAGTGATCTGTAAATCAGTCCCTATATTATCAGTGATCTATAAATCACTCCCTATATTATCAGTGATCTATAAATCAGTCCCTATATTATCAGTGATCTATAAATCAGTCCCTATGTTATCAGTGATCTGTAAGTCAGTCCCTATATTATCAGTGATCTTTAAATCAGTCCCTATATAATCAGTGATCTATAAATCAGTCCCTATATTATCAGTGATCTGTAAATCAGTCCCTATTTTATCAGTGATCGATAAATCACTCCCTATATTATCAGTGATCTATAAATCAGTCCCTATATTATCAGTGATCTATAAATCAGTCCCTATGTTATCAGTGATCTGCAAGTCAGTCCCTATATTATCAGTGATCTATAAATCAGTCCCGATATTATCAGTGATCTATAAATCAGTCTCTATATTATCAGTGATCTATAAATCAGTCCCTATATTATCAGTGAGCTGTAAATCAGTCCCTATATTATCAGTGATCTATAAATCAGTCCCTATATTATCAGTGAGCTGTAAATCAGTCTCTATGTTATCAGTGATCTATAAATCAGTCCCTAAATTATCAGTGCACGCTTAATCAGTCCCGATATTATCAGTGATCTATAAATCAGTCCCTACATTATCAGTGATCTATAAATCAGTCCCTATTTTATCAGTGATCTACAAATCAGTCCCTATATTATCAGTGATCTATAAATCAATCCCAATATTATCAGTGATCTATAAATCAGTCCCGATATTATCAGTGATCTGTAAATCAGTCCCTATATTAACAGTGATCTATAAATCAGTCCCTATATTATCAGTGATCTATAAATCAGTCCCTATATTATCAGTGAGCTGTAAATCAGTCCCTATATTATCAGTGATCTATATATCAGTCCCTATATTATCAGTGATCTGTAAATCAGTCCCTATATTATCAGTGATCTATAAATCAGTCCCTATATTATCAGTGAGCTGTAAATCAGTCCCTATATCATCAGTGATCTATAAATCAGTCCCTATATTATCAGTGATCTGTAAATCAGTCCCTATATTATCAGTGATCTATAAATCAGTCCCTATATTATCAGTGATCTATAAATCACTCCCTATATTATCAGTGATCTATAAATCAGTCCCTATATTATCAGTGATCTATAAATCAGTCCCTATGTTATCAGTGATCTGTAAGTCAGTCCCTATATTATCAGTGATCTTTAAATCAGTCCCTATATAATCAGTGATCTATAAATCAGTCCCTATATTATCAGTGATCTGTAAATCAGTCCCTATTTTATCAGTGATCGATAAATCACTCCCTATATTATCAGTGATCTATAAATCAGTCCCTATATTATCAGTGATCTATAAATCAGTCCCTATATTATCAGTGATCTATAAATCAGTCCCTATATTATCAGTGAGCTGTAAATCAGTCCCAATATTATCAGTGATCTATAAATCAGTCCCTATATTATCAGTGAGCTGTAAATCAGTCTCTATGTTATCAGTGATCTATAAATCAGTCCCTAAATTATCAGTGCACGCTTAATCAGTCCCGATATTATCAGTGATCTATAAATCAGTCCCTACATTATCAGTGATCTATAAATCAGTCCCTATGTTATCAGTGATCTATAAATCAGTCCCTATATTATCAGTGATCTATAAATCAGTCCCAATATGATCAGTGATCTGTAAATCAGTCCCGATATTATCAGTGATCGATAAATCAGTCTCTATATTATCAGTGATCTATAAATCAGTCCCTATATTATCAGTGAGCTGTAATTCAGTCCCTATATTATCAGTGATCTATAAATCAGTCCCTATATTATCAGTGAGCTGTAAATCAGTCTCTATGTTATCAGTGATCTATAAATCAGTCCCTAAATTATCAGTGCACGCTTAATCAGTCCCGATATTATCAGTGATCTATAAATCAGTCCCTACATTATCAGTGATCTATAAATCAGTCCCTATTTTATCAGTGATCTACAAATCAGTCCCTATGTTATCAGTGATCTATAAATCAATCCCAATATTATCAGTGATCTATAAATCAGTCCCGATATTATCAGTGATCTATAAATCAGTCTCTATATTATCAGTGATCTATAAATCAGTCCCTATATTATCAGTGAGCTGTAAATCAGTCCCTATATTATCAGTGATCTATAAATCAGTCCCTATATTATCAGTGAGCTGTAAATCAGTCTCTATGTTATCAGTGATCTATAAATCAGTCCCTAAATTATCAGTGCACGCTTGATCAGTCCCGATATTATCAGTGATCTATAAATCAGTCCCTACATTTTCAGTGATCTATAAATCAGTCCCTATATTATCAGTGATCTGTAAATCAGTCCCTATATTATCAGTGATCTATAAATCAGTCCCAATATTATCAGTGATCTATAAATCAGTCCCGATATTATCAGTGATCTATAAATCAGTCCCTATTTTATAAGTGATCTATAAATCAGTCCCTATATTATCAGTGATCTGTAAATCAGTCCCTATTTTATCAGTGATCGATAAATCACTCGCTATATTATCAGTGATCTATAAATCAGTCCCTATATTATCAGTGATCTATAAATCAGTCCCTATGTTATCAGTGATCTGCAAGTCAGTCCCTATATTATCAGTGATCTATAAATCAGTCCCGATATTATCAGTGATCTATAAATCAGTCTCTATATTATCAGTGATCTATAAATCAGTCCCTATATTATCAGTGAGCTGTAAATCAGTCCCTATATTATCAGTGATCTATAAATCAGTCCCTATATTATCAGTGAGCTGTAAATCAGTCTCTATGTTATCAGTGATCTATAAATCAGTCCCTAAATTATCAGTGCACGCTTAATCAGTCCCGATATTATCAGTGATCTATAAATCAGTCCCTACATTATCAGTGATCTATAAATCAGTCCCTATTTTATCAGTGATCTACAAATCAGTCCCTATATTATCAGTGATCTATAAATCAATCCCAATATTATCAGTGATCTATAAATCAGTCCCGATATTATCAGTGATCTGTAAATCAGTCCCTATATTAACAGTGATCTATAAATCAGTCCCTATATTATCAGTGATCTATAAATCAGTCCCTATATTATCAGTGAGCTGTAAATCAGTCCCTATATTATCAGTGCACTGTGAATCAGTCCCAAAATTGTCAGTGAGCTGTAAATCAGTCCCTATATTATCAGTGATCTATAAATCAGTCCCTATATTATCAGTGCACTGTAAATCAGTCCCTATATTATCAGTGATCTGTAAATCAGTCCCTATATTAACAGTGATCTATAAATCAGTCCCTATATTAACAGTGATCTATAAATCTGTCCCTATATTATCAGTGAGCTGTGAATCAGTCCCTATATTATCAGTGATCTATAAATCAGACCCTATATTATCAGTGATCTTTAAATCAGTCCCTATATTATCAGTGATCTATGAGTCAGTCCCTATATTATCAGTGATCTATACATCACTCCCTATATTATTAGTGATCTATAAATCAGTCCCTATATTATCAGTGATCTATAAATCAGTCCCTATATTATCAGTGCACTGTAAATCAGTCCCTATATTATCAGTGATCTGTAAATCAGTCCCTATATTAACAGTGATCTATAAATCAGTCCCTATATTATCAGTGATCTATAAATCAGTCCCTATATTATCAGTGAGCTGTAAATCAGTCCCTATATTATCAGTGATCTATATATCAGTCCCTATATTATCAGTGATCTGTAAATCAGTCCCTATATTATCAGTGATCTATAAATCAGTCCCTATATTATCAGTGAGCTGTAAATCAGTCCCTATATCATCAGTGATCTATAAATCAGTCCCTATATTATCAGTGATCTGCAAGTCAGTCCCTATATTATCAGTGATCTATAAATCAGTCCCGATATTATCAGTGATCTATAAATCAGTCTCTATATTATCAGTGATCTATAAATCAGTCCCTATATTATCAGTGAGCTGTAAATCAGTCCCTATATTATCAGTGATCTATAAATCAGTCCCTATATTATCAGTGAGCTGTAAATCAGTCTCTATGTTATCAGTGATCTATAAATCAGTCCCTAAATTATCAGTGCACGCTTAATCAGTCCCGATATTATCAGTGATCTATAAATCAGTCCCTACATTATCAGTGATCTATAAATCAGTCCCTATTTTATCAGTGATCTACAAATCAGTCCCTATATTATCAGTGATCTATAAATCAATCCCAATATTATCAGTGATCTATAAATCAGTCCCGATATTATCAGTGATCTGTAAATCAGTCCCTATATTAACAGTGATCTATAAATCAGTCCCTATATTATCAGTGATCTATAAATCAGTCCCTATATTATCAGTGAGCTGTAAATCAGTCCCTATATTATCAGTGATCTATATATCAGTCCCTATATTATCAGTGATCTGTAAATCAGTCCCTATATTATCAGTGATCTATAAATCAGTCCCTATATTATCAGTGAGCTGTAAATCAGTCCCTATATCATCAGTGATCTATAAATCAGTCCCTATATTATCAGTGATCTGTAAATCAGTCCCAATATTATCAGTGATCTGTAAATCAGTCCCTATATTATCAGTGATCTATAAATCACTCCCTATATTATCAGTGATCTATAAATCAGTCCCTATATTATCAGTGATCTATAAATCAGTCCCTATGTTATCAGTGATCTGTAAGTCAGTCCCTATATTATCAGTGATCTTTAAATCAGTCCCTATATAATCAGTGATCGATAAATCAGTCCCTATATTATCAGTGATCTGTAAATCAGTCCCTATTTTATCAGTGATCGATAAATCACTCCCTATATTATCAGTGATCTATAAATCAGTCCCTATATTATCAGTGATCTATAAATCAGTCCCTATATTATCAGTGATCTATAAATCAGTCCCTATATTATCAGTGAGCTGTAAATCAGTCCCAATATTATCAGTGATCTATAAATCAGTCCCTATATTATCAGTGAGCTGTAAATCAGTCTCTATGTTATCAGTGATCTATAAATCAGTCCCTAAATTATCAGTGCACGCTTAATCAGTCCCGATATTATCAGTGATCTATAAATCAGTCCCTACATTATCAGTGATCTATAAATCAGTCCCTATGTTATCAGTGATCTATAAATCAGTCCCTATATTATCAGTGATCTATAAATCAGTCCCAATATTATCAGTGATCTGTAAATCAGTCCCGATATTATCAGTGATCGATAAATCAGTCTCTGTATTATCAGTGATCTATAAATCAGTCCCTATATTATCAGTGAGCTGTAATTCAGTCCCTATATTATCAGTGATCTATAAATCAGTCCCTATATTATCAGTGAGCTGTAAATCAGTCTCTATGTTATCAGTGATCTATAAATCAGTCCCTAAATTATCAGTGCACGCTTAATCAGTCCCGATATTATCAGTGATCTATAAATCAGTCCCTACATTATCAGTGATCTTTAAATCAGTCCCTATTTTATCAGTGATCTACAAATCAGTCCCTATGTTATCAGTGATCTATAAATCAATCCCAATATTATCAGTGATCTATAAATCAGTCCCGATATTATCAGTGATCTATAAATCAGTCTCTATATTATCAGTGATCTATAAATCAGTCCCTATATTATCAGTGAGCTGTAAATCAGTCCCTATATTATCAGTGATCTATAAATCAGTCCCTTTATTATCAGTGAGCTGTAAATCAGTCTCTATGTTATCAGTGATCTATAAATCAGTCCCTAAATTATCAGTGCACGCTTGATCAGTCCCGATATTATCAGTGATCTATAAATCAGTCCCTACATTTTCAGTGATCTATAAATCAGTCCCTATATTATCAGTGATCTATAAATCAGTCCCTATATTATCAGTGATCTATAAATCAGTCCCAATATTATCAGTGATCTATAAATCAGTCCCGATATTATCAGTGATCTATAAATCAGTCCCTATTTTATAAGTGATCTATAAATCAGTCCCTATATTATCAGTGATCTGTAAATCAGTCCCTATTTTATCAGTGATCGATAAATCACTCGCTATATTATCAGTGATCTATAAATCAGTCCCTATATTATCAGTGATCTATAAATCAGTCCCTATGTTATCAGTGATCTGCAAGTCAGTCCCTATATTATCAGTGATCTATAAATCAGTCCCGATATTATCAGTGATCTATAAATCAGTCTCTATATTATCAGTGATCTATAAATCAGTCCCTATATTATCAGTGAGCTGTAAATCAGTCCCTATATTATCAGTGATCTATAAATCAGTCCCTATATTATCAGTGAGCTGTAAATCAGTCTCTATGTTATCAGTGATCTATAAATCAGTCCCTAAATTATCAGTGCACGCTTAATCAGTCCCGATATTATCAGTGATCTATAAATCAGTCCCGACATTATCAGTGATCTATAAATCAGTCCCTATTTTATCAGTGATCTACAAATCAGTCCCTATATTATCAGTGATCTATAAATCAATCCCAATATTATCAGTGATCTATAAATCAGTCCCGATATTATCAGTGATCTGTAAATCAGTCCCTATATTAACAGTGATCTATAAATCAGTCCCTATATTATCAGTGATCTATAAATCAGTCCCTATATTATCAGTGAGCTGTAAATCAGTCCCTATATTATCAGTGATCTATATATCAGTCCCTATATTATCAGTGATCTGTAAATCAGTCCCTATATTATCAGTGATCTATAAATCAGTCCCTATATTATCAGTGAGCTGTAAATCAGTCCCTATATCATCAGTGATCTATAAATCAGTCCCTATATTATCAGTGATCTGTAAATCAGTCCCTATATTATCAGTGATCTATAAATCAGTCTCTATATTATCAGTGATCTATAAATCACTCCCTATATTATCAGTGATCTATAAATCAGTCCCTATATTATCAGTGATCTATAAATCAGTCCCTATGTTATCAGTGATCTGTAAGTCAGTCCCTATATTATCAGTGATCTTTAAATCAGTCCCTATATAATCAGTGATCTATAAATCAGTCCCTATATTATCAGTGATCTGTAAATCAGTCCCTATTTTATCAGTGATCGATAAATCACTCCCTATATTATCAGTGATCTATAAATCAGTCCCTATATTATCAGTGATCTATAAATCAGTCCCTATATTATCAGTGATCTATAAATCAGTCCCTATATTATCAGTGAGCTGTAAATCAGTCCCAATATTATCAGTGATCTATAAATCAGTCCCTATATTATCAGTGAGCTGTAAATCAGTCTCTATGTTATCAGTGATCTATAAATCAGTCCCTAAATTATCAGTGCACGCTTAATCAGTCCCGATATTATCAGTGATCTATAAATCAGTCCCTACATTATCAGTGATCTAAAATCAGTCCCTATATTATCAGTGATCTATAAATCAGTCCCTATATTATCAGTGATCTATAAATCAGTCCCAATATTATCAGTGATCTGTAAATCAGTCCCGATATTATCAGTGATCTATAAATCAGTCTCTATATTATCAGTGATCTATAAATCAGTCCCTATATTATCAGTGAGCTGTAAATCAGTCCCTATATTATCAGTGATCTATAAATCAGTCCCTATATTATCAGTGAGCTGTAAATCAGTCTCTATGTTATCAGTGATCTATAAATCAGTCCCTAAATTATCAGTGCACGCTTGATCAGTCCCTATATTATCAGTGATCTATAAATCAGTCCCTATATTATCAGTGAGCTGTAAATCAGTCCCAATATTATCAGTGATCTATAAATCAGTCCCTATATTATCAGTGATCTATAAATCAGTCCCTATATTATCAGTGATCTATAAATCAGTCCCTATATTATCAGTGAGCTGTAAATCAGTCCCAATATTATCAGTGATCTATAAATCAGTCCCTATATTATCAGTGAGCTGTAAATCAGTCTCTATGTTATCAGTGATCTATAAATCAGTCCCTAAATTATCAGTGCACGCTTAATCAGTCCCGATATTATCAGTGATCTATAAATCAGTCCCTACATTATCAGTGATCTAAAATCAGTCCCTATATTATCAGTGATCTATAAATCAGTCCCTATATTATCAGTGATCTATAAATCAGTCCCAATATTATCAGTGATCTGTAAATCAGTCCCGATATTATCAGTGATCTATAAATCAGTCTCTATATTATCAGTGATCTATAAATCAGTCCCTATATTATCAGTGATCTATAAATCAGTCCCTATATTATCAGTGCACTGTAAATCAGTCCCTATATTATCAGTGATCTGTAAATCAGTCCCTATATTAACAGTGATCTATAAATCAGTCCCTATATTAACAGTGATCTATAAATCTGTCCCTATATTATCAGTGAGCTGTGAATCAGTCCCTATATTATCAGTGATCTATAAATCAGACCCTATATTATCAGTGATCTTTAAATCAGTCCCTATATTATCAGTGATCTATGAGTCAGTCCCTATATTATCAGTGATCTATACATCACTCCCTATATTATTAGTGATCTATAAATCAGTCCCTATATTATCAGTGATCTATAAATCAGTCCCTATATTATCAGTGCACTGTAAATCAGTCCCTATATTATCAGTGATCTGTAAATCAGTCCCTATATTAACAGTGATCTATAAATCAGTCCCTATATTATCAGTGATCTATAAATCAGTCCCTATATTATCAGTGAGCTGTAAATCAGTCCCTATATTATCAGTGATCTATATATCAGTCCCTATATTATCAGTGATCTGTAAATCAGTCCCTATATTATCAGTGATCTATAAATCAGTCCCTATATTATCAGTGAGCTGTAAATCAGTCCCTATATCATCAGTGATCTATAAATCAGTCCCTATATTATCAGTGCACTGTAAATCAGTCCCTATATTATCAGTGATCTATAAATCAGTCCCTATATTATCAGTGAGCTGTAAATCAGTCCCAATATTATCAGTGATCTATAAATCAGTCCCTATATTATCAGTGAGCTGTAAATCAGTCTCTATGTTATCAGTGATCTATAAATCAGTCCCTAAATTATCAGTGCACGCTTAATCAGTCCCGATATTATCAGTGATCTATAAATCAGTCCCTACATTATCAGTGATCTAAAATCAGTCCCTATATTATCAGTGATCTATAAATCAGTCCCTATATTATCAGTGATCTATAAATCAGTCCCAATATTATCAGTGATCTGTAAATCAGTCCCGATATTATCAGTGATCTATAAATCAGTCTCTATATTATCAGTGATCTATAAATCAGTCCCTATATTATCAGTGAGCTGTAAATCAGTCCCTATATTATCAGTGATCTATAAATCAGTCCCTATATTATCAGTGAGCTGTAAATCAGTCTCTATGTTATCAGTGATCTATAAATCAGTCCCTAAATTATCAGTGCACGCTTGATCAGTCCCTATATTATCAGTGATCTATAAATCAGTCCCTATATTATCAGTGAGCTGTAAATCAGTCCCAATATTATCAGTGATCTATAAATCAGTCCCTATATTATCAGTGATCTATAAATCAGTCCCTATATTATCAGTGATCTATAAATCAGTCCCTATATTATCAGTGAGCTGTAAATCAGTCCCAATATTATCAGTGATCTATAAATCAGTCCCTATATTATCAGTGAGCTGTAAATCAGTCTCTATGTTATCAGTGATCTATAAATCAGTCCCTAAATTATCAGTGCACGCTTAATCAGTCCCGATATTATCAGTGATCTATAAATCAGTCCCTACATTATCAGTGATCTAAAATCAGTCCCTATATTATCAGTGATCTATAAATCAGTCCCTATATTATCAGTGATCTATAAATCAGTCCCAATATTATCAGTGATCTGTAAATCAGTCCCGATATTATCAGTGATCTATAAATCAGTCTCTATATTATCAGTGATCTATAAATCAGTCCCTATATTATCAGTGATCTATAAATCAGTCCCTATATTATCAGTGCACTGTAAATCAGTCCCTATATTATCAGTGATCTGTAAATCAGTCCCTATATTAACAGTGATCTATAAATCAGTCCCTATATTAACAGTGATCTATAAATCTGTCCCTATATTATCAGTGAGCTGTGAATCAGTCCCTATATTATCAGTGATCTATAAATCAGACCCTATATTATCAGTGATCTTTAAATCAGTCCCTATATTATCAGTGATCTATGAGTCAGTCCCTATATTATCAGTGATCTATACATCACTCCCTATATTATTAGTGATCTATAAATCAGTCCCTATATTATCAGTGATCTATAAATCAGTCCCTATATTATCAGTGCACTGTAAATCAGTCCCTATATTATCAGTGATCTGTAAATCAGTCCCTATATTAACAGTGATCTATAAATCAGTCCCTATATTATCAGTGATCTATAAATCAGTCCCTATATTATCAGTGAGCTGTAAATCAGTCCCTATATTATCAGTGATCTATATATCAGTCCCTATATTATCAGTGATCTGTAAATCAGTCCCTATATTATCAGTGATCTATAAATCAGTCCCTATATTATCAGTGAGCTGTAAATCAGTCCCTATATCATCAGTGATCTATAAATCAGTCCCTATATTATCAGTGATCTGCAAGTCAGTCCCTATATTATCAGTGATCTATAAATCAGTCCCGATATTATCAGTGATCTATAAATCAGTCTCTATATTATCAGTGATCTATAAATCAGTCCCTATATTATCAGTGAGCTGTGAATCAGTCCCTATATTATCAGTGATCTATAAATCAGTCCCTATATTATCAGTGAGCTGTAAATCAGTCTCTATGTTATCAGTGATCTATAAATCAGTCCCTAAATTATCAGTGCACGCTTAATCAGTCCCGATATTATCAGTGATCTATAAATCAGTCCCTACATTATCAGTGATCTATAAATCAGTCCCTATTTTATCAGTGATCTACAAATCAGTCCCTATATTATCAGTGATCTATAAATCAATCCCAATATTATCAGTGATCTATAAATCAGTCCCGATATTATCAGTGATCTGTAAATCAGTCCCTATATTAACAGTGATCTATAAATCAGTCCCTATATTATCAGTGATCTATAAATCAGTCCCTATATTATCAGTGAGCTGTAAATCAGTCCCTATATTATCAGTGATCTATATATCAGTCCCTATATTATCAGTGATCTGTAAATCAGTCCCTATATTATCAGTGATCTATAAATCAGTCCCTATATTATCAGTGAGCTGTAAATCAGTCCCTATATCATCAGTGATCTATAAATCAGTCCCTATATTATCAGTGATCTGTAAATCAGTCCCAATATTATCAGTGATCTATAAATCAGTCCCTATATTATCAGTGATCTATAAATCACTCCCTATATTATCAGTGATCTATAAATCAGTCCCTATATTATCAGTGATCTATAAATCAGTCCCTATGTTATCAGTGATCTGTAAGTCAGTCCCTATATTATCAGTGATCTTTAAATCAGTCCCTATATAATCAGTGATCGATAAATCAGTCCCTATATTATCAGTGATCTGTAAATCAGTCCCTATTTTATCAGTGATCGATAAATCACTCCCTATATTATCAGTGATCTATAAATCAGTCCCTATATTATCAGTGATCTATAAATCAGTCCCTATATTATCAGTGATCTATAAATCAGTCCCTATATTATCAGTGAGCTGTAAATCAGTCCCAATATTATCAGTGATCTATAAATCAGTCCCTATATTATCAGTGAGCTGTAAATCAGTCTCTATGTTATCAGTGATCTATAAATCAGTCCCTAAATTATCAGTGCACGCTTAATCAGTCCCGATATTATCAGTGATCTATAAATCAGTCCCTACATTATCAGTGATCTATAAATCAGTCCCTATGTTATCAGTGATCTATAAATCAGTCCCTATATTATCAGTGATCTATAAATCAGTCCCAATATTATCAGTGATCTGTAAATCAGTCCCGATATTATCAGTGATCGATAAATCAGTCTCTGTATTATCAGTGATCTATAAATCAGTCCCTATATTATCAGTGAGCTGTAATTCAGTCCCTATATTATCAGTGATCTATAAATCAGTCCCTATATTATCAGTGAGCTGTAAATCAGTCTCTATGTTATCAGTGATCTATAAATCAGTCCCTAAATTATCAGTGCACGCTTAATCAGTCCCGATATTATCAGTGATCTATAAATCAGTCCCTACATTATCAGTGATCTTTAAATCAGTCCCTATTTTATCAGTGATCTACAAATCAGTCCCTATGTTATCAGTGATCTATAAATCAATCCCAATATTATCAGTGATCTATAAATCAGTCCCGATATTATCAGTGATCTATAAATCAGTCTCTATATTATCAGTGATCTATAAATCAGTCCCTATATTATCAGTGAGCTGTAAATCAGTCCCTATATTATCAGTGATCTATAAATCAGTCCCTTTATTATCAGTGAGCTGTAAATCAGTCTCTATGTTATCAGTGATCTATAAATCAGTCCCTAAATTATCAGTGCACGCTTGATCAGTCCCGATATTATCAGTGATCTATAAATCAGTCCCTACATTTTCAGTGATCTATAAATCAGTCCCTATATTATCAGTGATCTATAAATCAGTCCCTATATTATCAGTGATCTATAAATCAGTCCCAATATTATCAGTGATCTATAAATCAGTCCCGATATTATCAGTGATCTATAAATCAGTCCCTATTTTATAAGTGATCTATAAATCAGTCCCTATATTATCAGTGATCTGTAAATCAGTCCCTATTTTATCAGTGATCGATAAATCACTCGCTATATTATCAGTGATCTATAAATCAGTCCCTATATTATCAGTGATCTATAAATCAGTCCCTATGTTATCAGTGATCTGCAAGTCAGTCCCTATATTATCAGTGATCTATAAATCAGTCCCGATATTATCAGTGATCTATAAATCAGTCTCTATATTATCAGTGATCTATAAATCAGTCCCTATATTATCAGTGAGCTGTAAATCAGTCCCTATATTATCAGTGATCTATAAATCAGTCCCTATATTATCAGTGAGCTGTAAATCAGTCTCTATGTTATCAGTGATCTATAAATCAGTCCCTAAATTATCAGTGCACGCTTAATCAGTCCCGATATTATCAGTGATCTATAAATCAGTCCCGACATTATCAGTGATCTATAAATCAGTCCCTATTTTATCAGTGATCTACAAATCAGTCCCTATATTATCAGTGATCTATAAATCAATCCCAATATTATCAGTGATCTATAAATCAGTCCCGATATTATCAGTGATCTGTAAATCAGTCCCTATATTAACAGTGATCTATAAATCAGTCCCTATATTATCAGTGATCTATAAATCAGTCCCTATATTATCAGTGAGCTGTAAATCAGTCCCTATATTATCAGTGATCTATATATCAGTCCCTATATTATCAGTGATCTGTAAATCAGTCCCTATATTATCAGTGATCTATAAATCAGTCCCTATATTATCAGTGAGCTGTAAATCAGTCCCTATATCATCAGTGATCTATAAATCAGTCCCTATATTATCAGTGATCTGTAAATCAGTCCCTATATTATCAGTGATCTATAAATCAGTCTCTATATTATCAGTGATCTATAAATCACTCCCTATATTATCAGTGATCTATAAATCAGTCCCTATATTATCAGTGATCTATAAATCAGTCCCTATGTTATCAGTGATCTGTAAGTCAGTCCCTATATTATCAGTGATCTTTAAATCAGTCCCTATATAATCAGTGATCTATAAATCAGTCCCTATATTATCAGTGATCTGTAAATCAGTCCCTATTTTATCAGTGATCGATAAATCACTCCCTATATTATCAGTGATCTATAAATCAGTCCCTATATTATCAGTGATCTATAAATCAGTCCCTATATTATCAGTGATCTATAAATCAGTCCCTATATTATCAGTGAGCTGTAAATCAGTCCCAATATTATCAGTGATCTATAAATCAGTCCCTATATTATCAGTGAGCTGTAAATCAGTCTCTATGTTATCAGTGATCTATAAATCAGTCCCTAAATTATCAGTGCACGCTTAATCAGTCCCGATATTATCAGTGATCTATAAATCAGTCCCTACATTATCAGTGATCTAAAATCAGTCCCTATATTATCAGTGATCTATAAATCAGTCCCTATATTATCAGTGATCTATAAATCAGTCCCAATATTATCAGTGATCTGTAAATCAGTCCCGATATTATCAGTGATCTATAAATCAGTCTCTATATTATCAGTGATCTATAAATCAGTCCCTATATTATCAGTGAGCTGTAAATCAGTCCCTATATTATCAGTGATCTATAAATCAGTCCCTATATTATCAGTGAGCTGTAAATCAGTCTCTATGTTATCAGTGATCTATAAATCAGTCCCTAAATTATCAGTGCACGCTTGATCAGTCCCGATATTATCAGTGATCTATAAATCAGTCCCTACATTATCAGTGATCTATAAATCAGTCCCTATATTATCAGTGATCTATAAATCAGTCCCTATATTATCAGTGATCTATAAATCAGTCCCAATATTATCAGTGATCTATAAATCAGTCCCGATATTATCAGTGATCTATAAATCAGTCCCTATTTTATAAGTGATCTATAAATCAGTCCCTATATTATCACTGCACTGTAAATCAGTCCCTATATTATCAGTGATCTTTAAATCAGTCCCTATATTATCAGTTATCTGTAAATCAGTCCCTATATTATCAGTGATCTGTAAATCAGTCCCTATGTTATCAGTGATCTATAAATCAGTCCCTATATAATCAGTGATCTATAAATCAGTCCCTATATTATCAGTGATCTTTAAATCAGTCCCTATATTATCAGCGATCAGTCCCACAGACTCGTCAAGCAACAGCCTGACATAGCCATACTCACAGAATCATATCTTTCAGCCAATGTCCCAGATTCTTCCATCACCATCCCTGGGTATGTCCTGTCCCACCGGCAGGACAGACCCACCAGAGGTGGCGGTACAGTGATCTACAGTCAGGAGGGAGTGGCCCTGGGAGTCCTCAACATTGATTTTGGACCCCATGAAATCTCATGGCATCAGGTCAAACATGGGCAAGGAAACCTCCTGCTGATTACCACCTACCGTCCTCCCTCAGCTGATGAGCCAGTCCTCCTCCATGTTGAGCACCACTTGGAGGAAGCACTGAGGGTAGCAAGGGCACAGAATGTACTCTGGGTGGGGGACTTCAATGTCCATCACCAAGAGTGGCTCGGTAGCACCACCACTGACCGAGCTGGCCGAGTCCTGAAGGACATAGCTGCTAGACTGGGCCTGCGGCAGGTGGTGAGCGAACCAACACGAGGGAAAAACTTACTTGACCTTGTCCTCACCAATTTACCTGTCGCAAATGCATCTGTCCATGACAGTATTGGTGGGAGTGACCACCGCACAGTCCTCGTGGAGATGAAGTCCCGTCTTCGCACTGAGGACACCATCCAACGTGTTGTGTGGCACTACAACCGTGCTAAATGGGATAGATTCAGAATGGGTCTAGCAGCTCAAAATTGGGCATCCATGAGGCGCTGTGGGCCATCAGCAGCAGCAGAATTGTATTCCAGCACAATCTGTAACCTCATGGCCCGGCATATTCCTCACTCTACCATTACCAACAAGCCAGGGGATCAACCCTGGTTCAATGAGGAGTGCAGAAGAGCATGCCAGGAGCAGCACCAGGCGTACCTAAAAATGAGGTACCAACCTGGTGAAGCTACAACTCAGGACTACATGCATGCTAAAGAGCGGAAGCAACATGCTATAGACAGAGCTAAGCGATTCCACAACCAACGGATCAGATCAAAGCTCTGCAGTCCTGCCACATCCAGTCGTGAATGGTGGTGGACAATTAAACAACTAACGGGAGCAGGAGGCTCTGCAAACATCCCCATTCTCAATGATGGTGGAGTCCAGCACGTGAGTGCAAAAGACAAGGCTGAAGCGTTTGCAACCATCTTCAGCCAGAAGTGCCGAGTGGATGATCCATCTCGGCCTCCTCCCGATATCCCCACCATCACGGAAGCCAGTCTTCGGCCAATTCGATTCACTCCACGTGATATCAAGAAACGGCTGAGTGCACTGGATACAGCAAAGGCTATGGGCCCCGACAACATCCCAGCTGTAGTGCTGAAGACTTGTGCTCCAGAACTAGCTACGCCTCTAGCCAAGCTGTTCCAGTACAGCTACAACACTGGCATCTACCCGACAATGTGGAAAATTGCCCAGGTATGTCCTGTCCACAAAAAGCAGGACAAATCCAATCCGGCCAATTACCGCCCCATCAGTCTACTCTCAATCATCAGCAAAGTGATGGAAGGTGTCGTCGACAGTGCTATCAAGCGGCACTTACTCACCAATAACCTGCTCACCGATGCTCAGTTTGGGTTCCGCCAGGACCACTCGGCTCCAGACCTCATTACAGCCTTGGTCCAAACATGGACAAAAGAGCTGAATTCCAGAGGTGAGGTGAGAGTGACTGCCCTTGACATCAAGGCAGCATTTGACCGAGTGTGGCACCAAGGAGCCCTAGTAAAATTGAAGTCCATGGGAATCAGGGGGAAAACTCTCCAGTGGCTGGAGTCATACCTAGCACAAAGGAAGATGGTAGTGGTTGTTGGAGGCCAATCATCTCAGCCCCAGGGCATTGCTGCAGGAGTTCCTCAGGGCAGTGTCCTAGGCCCAACCATCTTCAGCTGCTTCATCAATGACCTTCCCTCCATCATAAGGTCAGAAATGGGGATGTTCGCTGATGACTGCACAGTGTTCAGTTCCATTCGCAACCCCTCAGATAATGAAGCAGTCCGAGCCCGCATGCAGCAAGACCTGGACAACATCCAGGCTTGGGCTCATAAGTGGCAAGTAACATTCACGCCAGATAAGTGCCAGGCAATGACCATCTCCTAAAAGAGAAAGTCTAACCACCTCCCCTTGACATTCAACGGCATTACCATCGCCGAATCCCCCACCATCAACATCCTGGGGGTCACCATTGACCAGAAACTGAACTGGACCAGCCATATAAATACTGTGGCTACGAGAGCAGGTCAGAGGCTGGGTGTTCTGCGGCGAGTGACTCATCTCCTGACTCCCCAAAGCCTTTCCACCATCTACAAGGCACAAGTCAGGAGTGTGATGGAATACTCTCCACTTGCCTGGATGAGAGCAGCTCCAACAACACTCAAGAAGCTCGACACCATCCAAGATAAAGCAGCCCGCTTGATTGGCACCCCATCCATCACCCGAAACATTCACTCCCTTCACCACCGGCGCACTGTGGCTGCAGTGTGTACCATCCACAGGATGCACTGTAGCAACTCGCCAAGGCTTCTTCGACAGCACCTCCCAAACCCGCGACGTCTACCACCGAGAAGGACAAGAGCAGCAGGCACATGGGAACAACACCACCTGCACGTTCCCCTCCAAGTCTCACACCATCCCGACTTGGAAATATATCGCCGTTCCTTCATCGTCGCTGGGTCAAAATCCTGGAACTCCCTTCCTAACAGCACTGTGGGAGAACCTTCACCACACGGACTGCAGCGGTTCATAGAATAGAATCATAGAATCATAGAAGTTACAACATGGAAACAGGCCCTTCGGCCCAACATGTCCATGTCGCCCAGTTTATACCACTAAGCTAGTCCCAATTGCCTGCACTTGGCCCATATCCCTCGATACCCATCTTCCCCATGTAACTGTCCAAATGCTTTTTAAAAGACAAAATTGTACCTGCCTCTACTACTGCCTCTGGCAGCTCGTTCCAGACACTCACCACCCTTTGAGTGAAAAAATTGCCCCTCTGGATCCTTTTGTATCTCTCCCCTCTCACCTTAAATCTGTGCCCCCTCGTTATAGACTCCCCTACCTTTGGGAAAAGATTTTGACTATCGACCTTATCTATGCCCCTCGTTATTTTATAGACTTCGATAAGATCACCCCTTAACCTCCTACTCTCCAGGGAATAAAGTCCCAGTCTGTCTAACCTCTCCCTGTAAGTCAAACCATCAAGTCCCGGTAGCATCCTAGTAAATCTTTTCTGCACTCTTTCTAGTTTAATAATATCCTTTCTATAATAGGGTGACCAGAACTGTACACAGTACTCCAAGTGTGGCCTCACCAATGCCCTGTACAACTTCAACAAGACATCCCAACTCCTGCATTCAATGTTCTGACCAATGAAACCAAGCATGCTGAATGCCTTCTTCACCACCCTATCCACCTGTGACTCCACTTTCAAGGAGCTGTGAATCTGTACTCCTAGAAGGCGGCTCACCATCACCTTCTCGAGGGCAATTAGGGATGGGCAATAAATGCTGGCCTCGCCAGCGACGCCCACATCCCATGAACGAATTTTAAAAAAAGTGATCTGTAAATCAGTCCCTATATTATCAGTGATCTGTAAATCAGTCCCTATATTCTCAGTGATCTATAAATCAGTCCCTATATTATCAGTGATCTGTAAATCAGTCCCGATATTATCAGTGATCTATAAATCAGTCCCTATATTATCAGTGATCTGTAAATCAGTCCCGATATTATCAGTGAGCTGCAAATGAGTCCCGATATTATCAGTGATCTATAAATCAGTCCCTATATTATCAGTGATCTGTAAATCAGTCCCTATATTATCAGTGAGCTGTAAATCAGTCCCTATATTATCAGTGATCTATAAATCAGTCCCTATATTATCAGTGATCTGTAAATCAGTCCCTATATTATCAGTGATCTAAAATCAGTCCCTATATTATCAGTGATCTATGAATCAGTCCCTATATTATCAGTGATCTATAAATCAGTCCCTATATTATCAGTGATCTATAAATCAGTCCCTATATTATCAGTGATCTGTAAATCAGTCCCTATATTATCAGTGAGCTGCAAATCAGTCCCGATATTATCAGTGATCTATAAATCAGTCCCTATATTATCAGTGATCTGTAAATCAGTCCCTATATTATCAGTGAGCTGTAAATCAGTCCCTATATTATCAGTGATCTATAAATCAGTCCCTATATTATCAGTGATCTGTAAATCAGTCCCTATATTATCAGTGAGCTGTAAATCAGTCCCTATATTATCAGTGATCTATAAATCAGTCCCTATATTATCAGTGATCTGTAAATCAGTCCCTATATTATCAGTGAGCTGTAAATCAGTCCCTATATTATCAGTGATCTATCAATCACTCCCTATATTTTCAGTGATCTATAAATCAGTCCCGATATTATCAGTGATCCATAAATCAGTCCCTATATTATCAGTGATCTATAAATCAGTCCCGATATTATCAGTGATCCATATATCAGTCCCGATATTATCAGTGATCTAGAAATCAGTCCCGAAATTATCAGTGAGCTGAAAATCAGTCCCTAAATTATCAGTGATCTATAAATCAGTCCCTATATTATCAGTGATCTATACATCAGTCCCGATATTATCAGTGATCTGTAAATCAGTCCCTATATCATCAGTGATCTATAAATCAGTCCCAATATTATCAGTGCACTGTAAATCAGTCCCTATATTAGCAGTAATCTATAAATCACTCCCTATGTTATCAGTGATCTATAAATCACTCCCTATATTATCAGTGATCCATAAATCACTCCCTATATTATCAGTGATCTATAAATCAGTCCCTATATTATCAGTGATCTATAAATCAGTCCCTATATTATCAGTGATCTATAAATCACTCCCTATATTATCAGTGATCTATAAATCACTCCCGATATTATCAGTAATCTATGAATCAATCCCTATATAATCGATGATCTGTAAATCACTCCCTATATTATCAGTGATCTATAAATCAGTCCCTATATTATCAGTGATCTATAAATCAGTCCCTATATTATCAGTGAGCTGTAAATCAGTCCCTATATTATCAGTGATCTATGAATCAGTCCCTATATAATCGATGATCTATAAATCAGTCCCTATATTATCAGTGATCTATAAATCAGTCCCTATATTATCAGTGCACTGTAAATCAGTCCCTATATTATCAGTAATCTATAAATCACTCCCCATGTTATCAGTGATCTCCAAATCACTCCCTATATTATCAGTGATCCATAAATCACTCCCTACATTATCAGTGATCTATAAATCACTCCCTATATTATGAGTGAGCAAAAAATCAGTCCCTATATTTTCAGTGAGCTGTAAATCAGCCCCTGTATTGTCAGTGCACTGTAAATCAGTGCCTATATTATCAATGATCTTTAAATCACTCCCCATATTATCAGTGAGCTGTAAATCAGTCCCTATATTATCAGTGATCTATAAATCACTCCCTATATTATCAGTGCACTGTAAATCAGTCCCTATATTATCAGTGATCTATAAATTACTCCCTATATTATCAGTGATCTATAAATCACTCCCTATATTATCAGTGATCTATTAATCAGTCCCGATATTATCAGTGATCTGTAAATCAGTCCCTATATTATCAGTGATCTATAAATCAGTCCCAATATTATCAGTGATCTATAAATGAGTCCCTATATTATCAGTGATCTATAAATCAGTCCCTATATTATCAGTGATCTATAAATTACTCCCTATATTATCAGTGATCTATAAATCACTCCCTATATTATCAGTGATCTATTAATCAGTCCCTATATTATCAGTGATCTATAAATCAGTCCCTATATTATCAGTGATCTATAAATCAGTCCCTATATTATCAGTGATCTATAAATTACTCCCTATATTATCAGTGATCTATAAATAACTCCCTATATTATCAGTGATCTATTAATCAGTCCCTATATTATCAGTGATCTGTAAATCAGTCCCTATATTATCAGTGATCTATAAATCAGTCCCTATATTATCAGTGATCTATAAATCAGTCCATATATTACCAGTGATCTATAAATCAGTCCCTATATTATCAGTGAGCTGTAACTCAGTCCCTATATTATCAGTGATCTCTTAATCACTCCCTATATTATCAGTGAGCTGTAAATCATTCCCTCTATTATCAGTGATCTGTAAATCAGTCCCTATATTATCAGTGATCTATAAATCACTCCCTATATTATCAGTGATCTATAAATCAGTCCCTATATTATCAGTGAGCTGTAAATCAGTCCCTATATTATCAGTTATCTATAAATCAGTCCCTATATTATCAGTGAGCTGTAAATCAGTCCCTATATTATCAGTGATCTATAAATCAGTCCCTATATTATCAGTGAGCTGTAAATCATTCCCTATATTATCAATGATCTATAAATCAGTCCCTATATTATCAGTGATCTGTAAATCATTCCCTATATTATCAGTGCACTTTAAATCAGTCCCTATGTTATCAGTGATCTATAAATCAGTCCCTGTATTATCAGTGATCTATAAATCAGTCCCTATATTATCAGTGAGCAGTAAATCAGTCCCTATATTATCAGTGATCTATAAATCAGTCCCTATATTATCAGTGATCTATAAATCAGTCCCTATATTATCAGTGAGCTGTAAATCAGTCCCTATATTATCAGTGCACTGTAAATCAGTCCCTATATTGTCAGTGATCTATAAATCAGTCCCTATATTATCAGTGATCTATAAATCCGTCCCTACATTATCAGTGATCTGTAAATCAGTCCCTATATCATCAGTGATCTATAAATCAGTCCCGATATTATCAGTGATCTGTAAATCAGTCCCTATATTATCAGTGATCTATAAATCAGTCCCTATATTATCAGTGATCTGCAAATCAGTCCCGATATTATCAGTGATCTATAAATCAGTCCCTATATTATCAGTGATCTGTAAATCAGTCCCTATATTATCAGTGATCTTTCAATCAGTCCCTATATTATCAGTGATCTGTAAATCAGTCCATATATTATCAGTGATCTATAAATCAGTCCATATATTATCAGTGATCTATAAATCAGTCCATATATTATCAGTGATCTGTAAATCGGTCCCTATATTATCAGTGATCTATAAATCAATCCCTATATTATCAGTGATCTGTAAATCATTCCCTATATTATCAGCGATCTATAAATCAGTCCCTATATTATCAGTGATCTATAAATCAATCCCTATATTATCAGTGATCTATAAATCAGTCCTTATATTATCAGTGATCTATAAATCAGTCCCTATATTATCAGTGATCTATAAATCAGTCCCGATATTATCAGTGATCTATAAATCAGTCCCTATATTATCAGTGATCTGTAAATCATTCCCTATATTATCAGTGATCTATAAATCAGTCCCGATATTATCAGTGATCTATAAATCAGTCCCTATATTATCAGTGATCTGTAAATCATTCCCTATATTATCAGTGATCTATAAATCAGTCCCGATATTATCAGTGATCTATAAATCAGTCCCTATATTATCAGTGATCTGTAAATCAATCCCTATATTATCAGTGATCTATAAATCAGTCCCGATATTATCAGTGATCTATAAATCAGTCCCTATATTATCAGTGATCTATAAATCAGTCCCGATATTATCAGTGATCTATAAATCAGTCCCTATATTATCAGTGATCTATAAATCAGTCCCTATATTATCAGTGATCTATAAATCAGTCCCTATATTATCAGTGATCTATAAATCAGTCCCTATATTATCAGTGATCTATAAATCAGTCCCTATATTATCAGTGATCTGTAAATCATTCCCTATATTATCAGCGATCTATAAATCAGTCCCTATATTATCAGTGATCTATAAATCAATCCCTATATTATCAGTGATCTATAAATCAGTCCCGATATTATCAGTGATCTATAAATCAATCCCTATATTATCAGTGATCTATAAATCAGTCCCTATATTATCAGTGATCTATAAATCACTCCCTATATTATCAGTGATCTATAAATCACTCCCTATATTATCAGTGATCTATAAATCAGTCCCTATATTATCAGTGATCTATAAATCAGTCCCTATATTATCAGTGATCTATAAATCACTCCCTATATTATCAGTGATCTATAAATCAGTCCCTATATTATCAGTGATCTGTAAATCATTCCCTATATTATCAGTGATCTATAAATCAGTCCCGATATTATCAGTGATCTATAAATCAGTCCCTATATTATCAGTGATCTGTAAATCAACCCCTATATTATCAGTGATCTATAAATCAGTCCCGATATTATCAGTGATCTATAAATCAGTCCCTATATTATCAGTGATCGATAAATCAGTCCCGATATTATCAGTGATCTATAAATCAGTCCCTATATTATCAGTGATCTATAAATCAGTCCCTATATCATCAGTGATCTATAAATCATTCCCTATATTATCAGTGATCTATAAATCAGTCCCTTTATTATCAGCGATCTATAAATCAGTCCCTATATTATCAGTGATCTATAAATCAATCCCTATATTATCAGTGATCTATAAATCAGTCCCTATATTATCAGTGATCTGTAAATCATTCCCTATATTATCAGCGATCTATAAATCAGTCCCTATATTATCAGTGATCTATAAATCAATCCCTATATTATCAGTGATCTATAAATCAGTCCCTATATTATCAGTGATCTATAAATCAATCCCTATATTATCAGTGATCTATAAATCAGTCCCTATATTATCAGTGATCTATAAATCACTCCCTATATTATCAGTGATCTATAAATCACTCCCTATATTATCAGTGATCTATAAATCAGTCCCTATATTATCAGTGATCTATAAATCAGTCCCTATATTATCAGTGATCTATAAATCAATCCCTATATTATCAGTGATCTATAAATCAGTCCCTATATTATCAGTGATCTGTAAATCATTCCCTATATTATCAGTGATCTATAAATCAGTCCCGATATTATCAGTGATCTATAAATCAGTCCCTATATTATCAGTGATCTGTAAATCAATCCCTATATTATCAGTGATCTATAAATCAGTCCCGATATTATCAGTGATCTATAAATCAGTCCCTATATTATCAGTGATCTATAAATCAGTCCCGATATTATCAGTGATCTATAAATCAGTCCCTATATTATCAGTGATCTATAAATCAGTCCCTATATCATCAGTGATCTATAAATCATTCCCTATATTATCAGTGATCTATGAATCAGTCCCTTTATTATCAGCGATCTATAAATCAGTCCCTATATTATCAGTGATCTATAAATCAATCCCTATATTATCAGTGATCTATAAATCAGTCCCTATATTATCAGTGATCTATAAATCAATCCCTATATTATCAGTGATCTTTAAATCAGTCCCTATATTATCAGTGATCTATAAATCACTCCCTATATTATCAGTGATCTATAAATCACTCCCTATATTATCAGTGATCTATAAATCAGTCCCTATATTATCAGTGATCTATAAATCAGTCCCTATATTATCAGTGATCTATAAATCAATCCCTATATTATCAGTGATCTATAAATCAGTCCCTATATTATCAGTGATCTATAAATCACTCCCTATATTATCAGTGATCTATAAATCACTCCCTATATTATCAGTGATCTATAAATCACTCCCTATATTATCAGTGATCTATAAATCAGTCCCTATATTATCAGTGATCTATAAATCACTCCCTATATTATCAGTGATCTATAAATCACTCCCTATATTATCAGTGATCTATAAATCAGTCCCTATATTATCAGTGATCTATAAATCACTCCCTATATTATCAGTGATCTATAAATCACTCCCTATATTATCAGTGATCTATAAATCAATCCCTATATTATCAGTGATCTATAAATCAGTCCCTATATTATCAGTGATCTGTAAATCAGTCCCTATATTATCAGTGATCTATAAATCAGTCCCTATATTATCAGTGATCTATAAATCACTCCCTATATTATCAGTGATCTATAAATCACTCCCTATATTATCAGTGATCTATAAATCACTCCCTATATTATCAGTGATCTATAAATCACTCCCTATATTATCAGTGATCTATAAATCACTCCCTATATTATCAGTGATCTATAAATCAGTCCCAATATTATCAGTGATCTATAAATCAGTCCCTATATTATCAGTGATCTATAAATCACTCCCTATATTATCAGTGATCTATAAATCAGTCCCTATATTATCAGTGATCTATAAATCAGTCCCTATATTATCAGTGATCTATAAATCAGTCCCTATATTATCAGTGATCTATAAATCACTCCCTATATTATCAGTGATCTATAAATCAGTCCCTATATTATCAGTGATCTATAAATCACTCCCTATATTATCAGTGATCTATAAATCACTCCCTATATTATCAGTGATCTATAAATCACTCCCTATATTATCAGTGATCTATAAATCACTCCCTATATTATCAGTGATCTATAAATCACTCCCTATATTATCAGTGATCTATAAATCAGTCCCTATATTATCAGTGATCTATAAATCAGTCCCTATATTATCAGTGATCTATAAATCACTCCCTATATTATCAGTGATCTATAAATCACTCCCTATATTATCAGTGATCTATAAATCAGTCCCTATATTATCAGTGATCTATAAATCACTCCCTATATTATCAGTGATCTATAAATCAGTCCCTATATTATCAGTGATCTATAAATCACTCCCTATATTATCAGTGATCTATAAATCACTCCCTATATTATCAGTGATCTGTAAATCAGTCCCTATATTATCAGTGATCTATAACTCACTCCCTATATTATCAGTGATCTATAAATCAGTCCCTATATTATCAGTGATCTATAAATCAGTCCCTATATTATCAGTGATCTATAAATCACTCCCTATATTATCAGTGATCTATAAATCACTCCCTATATTATCAGTGATCTATAAATCACTCCCTATATTATCAGTGATCTGTAAATCACTCCCTATATTATCAGTGATCTATAAATCAGTCCCTATATTATCAGTGATCTATAAATCACTCCCTATATTATCAGTGATCTGTAAATCAGTCCCTATATTATCAGTGATCTATAAATCACTCCCTATATTATCAGTGATCTATAAATCAGTCCCTATATTATCAGTGATCTATAAATCACTCCCTATATTATCAGTGATCTATAAA
The DNA here is from genome assembly GCF_035084215.1 of Heptranchias perlo. Classification (NCBI taxonomy): domain Eukaryota; kingdom Metazoa; phylum Chordata; class Chondrichthyes; order Hexanchiformes; family Hexanchidae; genus Heptranchias; species Heptranchias perlo. Next base: position 1,170,877 of record NW_027138646.1, read on the forward strand.
TCAGTCCCAATATTATCAGTGAGCTGTAAATCAGTCCCTATATTATCAGTGAGCTGTAAATCAGTCTCTATGTTATCAGTGAGCTGTAATTCAGTCCCTATATTATCAGTGATCTATAAATCAGTCCCTATATTATCAGTGAGCTGTAAATCAGTCTCTATGTTATCAGTGATCTATAAATCAGTCCCTAAATTATCAGTGCACGCTTAATCAGTCCCGATATTATCAGTGATCTATAAATCAGTCCCTACATTATCAGTGATCTATAAATCAGTCCCTATTTTATCAGTGATCTACAAATCAGTCCCTATGTTATCAGTGATCTATAAATCAATCCCAATATTATCAGTGATCTATAAATCAGTCCCGATATTATCAGTGATCTATAAATCAGTCTCTATATTATCAGTGATCTATAAATCAGTCCCTATATTATCAGTGAGCTGTAAATCAGTCCCTATATTATCAGTGATCTATAAATCAGTCCCTTTATTATCAGTGAGCTGTAAATCAGTCTCTATGTTATCAGTGATCTATAAATCAGTCCCTAAATTATCAGTGCACGCTTGATCAGTCCCGATATTATCAGTGATCTATAAATCAGTCCCTACATTTTCAGTGATCTATAAATCAGTCCCTATATTATCAGTGATCTGTAAATCAGTCCCTATTTTATCAGTGATCGATAAATCACTCGCTATATTATCAGTGATCTATAAATCAGTCCCTATATTATCAGTGATCTATAAATCAGTCCCTATGTTATCAGTGATCTGCAAGTCAGTCCCTATATTATCAGTGATCTATAAATCAGTCCCGATATTATCAGTGATCTATAAATCAGTCTCTATATTATCAGTGATCTATAAATCAGTCCCTATATTATCAGTGAGCTGTAAATCAGTCCCTATATTATCAGTGATCTATAAATCAGTCCCTATATTATCAGTGAGCTGTAAATCAGTCTCTATGTTATCAGTGATCTATAAATCAGTCCCTAAATTATCAGTGCACGCTTAATCAGTCCCGATATTATCAGTGATCTATAAATCAGTCCCGACATTATCAGTGATCTATAAATCAGTCCCTATTTTATCAGTGATCTACAAATCAGTCCCTATATTATCAGTGATCTATAAATCAATCCCAATATTATCAGTGATCTATAAATCAGTCCCGATATTATCAGTGATCTGTAAATCAGTCCCTATATTAACAGTGATCTATAAATCAGTCCCTATATTATCAGTGATCTATAAATCAGTCCCTATATTATCAGTGAGCTGTAAATCAGTCCCTATATTATCAGTGATCTATATATCAGTCCCTATATTATCAGTGATCTGTAAATCAGTCCCTATATTATCAGTGATCTATAAATCAGTCCCTATATTATCAGTGAGCTGTAAATCAGTCCCTATATCATCAGTGATCTATAAATCAGTCCCTATATTATCAGTGATCTGTAAATCAGTCCCTATATTATCAGTGATCTATAAATCAGTCTCTATATTATCAGTGATCTATAAATCACTCCCTATATTATCAGTGATCTATAAATCAGTCCCTATATTATCAGTGATCTATAAATCAGTCCCTATGTTATCAGTGATCTGTAAGTCAGTCCCTATATTATCAGTGATCTTTAAATCAGTCCCTATATAATCAGTGATCTATAAATCAGTCCCTATATTATCAGTGATCTGTAAATCAGTCCCTATTTTATCAGTGATCGATAAATCACTCCCTATATTATCAGTGATCTATAAATCAGTCCCTATATTATCAGTGATCTATAAATCAGTCCCTATATTATCAGTGATCTATAAATCAGTCCCTATATTATCAGTGAGCTGTAAATCAGTCCCAATATTATCAGTGATCTATAAATCAGTCCCTATATTATCAGTGAGCTGTAAATCAGTCTCTATGTTATCAGTGATCTATAAATCAGTCCCTAAATTATCAGTGCACGCTTAATCAGTCCCGATATTATCAGTGATCTATAAATCAGTCCCTACATTATCAGTGATCTATAAATCAGTCCCTATATTATCAGTGATCTATAAATCAGTCCCTATATTATCAGTGATCTATAAATCAGTCCCAATATTATCAGTGATCTATAAATCAGTCCCGATATTATCAGTGATCTATAAATCAGTCTCTATATTATCAGTGATCTATAAATCAGTCCCTATATTATCAGTGAGCTGTAAATCAGTCCCTATATTATCAGTGATCTATAAATCAGTCCCTATATTATCAGTGAGCTGTAAATCAGTCTCTATGTTATCAGTGATCTATAAATCAGTCCCTAAATTATCAGTGCACGCTTGATCAGTCCCGATATTATCAGTGATCTATAAATCAGTCCCTACATTATCAGTGATCTATAAATCAGTCCCTATATTATCAGTGATCTATAAATCAGTCCCTATATTATCAGTGATCTATAAATCAGTCCCAATATTATCAGTGATCTATAAATCAGTCCCGATATTATCAGTGATCTATAAATCAGTCCCTATTTTATAAGTGATCTATAAATCAGTCCCTATATTATCACTGCACTGTAAATCAGTCCCTATATTATCAGTGATCTTTAAATCAGTCCCTATATTATCAGTTATCTGTAAATCAGTCCCTATATTATCAGTGATCTGTAAATCAGTCCCTATGTTATCAGTGATCTATAAATCAGTCCCTATATAATCAGTGATCTATAAATCAGTCCCTATATTATCAGTGATCTTTAAATCAGTCCCTATATTATCAGCGATCAGTCCCACAGACTCGTCAAGCAACAGCCTGACATAGCCATACTCACAGAATCATATCTTTCAGCCAATGTCCCAGATTCTTCCATCACCATCCCTGGGTATGTCCTGTCCCACCGGCAGGACAGACCCACCAGAGGTGGCGGTACAGTGATCTACAGTCAGGAGGGAGTGGCCCTGGGAGTCCTCAACATTGATTTTGGACCCCATGAAATCTCATGGCATCAGGTCAAACATGGGCAAGGAAACCTCCTGCTGATTACCACCTACCGTCCTCCCTCAGCTGATGAGCCAGTCCTCCTCCATGTTGAGCACCACTTGGAGGAAGCACTGAGGGTAGCAAGGGCACAGAATGTACTCTGGGTGGGGGACTTCAATGTCCATCACCAAGAGTGGCTCGGTAGCACCACCACTGACCGAGCTGGCCGAGTCCTGAAGGACATAGCTGCTAGACTGGGCCTGCGGCAGGTGGTGAGCGAACCAACACGAGGGAAAAACTTACTTGACCTTGTCCTCACCAATTTACCTGTCGCAAATGCATCTGTCCATGACAGTATTGGTGGGAGTGACCACCGCACAGTGCTCGTGGAGATGAAGTCCCGTCTTCGCACTGAGGACACCATCCAACGTGTTGTGTGGCACTACAACCGTGCTAAATGGGATAGATTCAGAATGGGTCTAGCAGCTCAAAATTGGGCATCCATGAGGCGCTGTGGGCCATCAGCAGCAGCAGAATTGTATTCCAGCACAATCTGTAACCTCATGGCCCGGCATATTCCTCACTCTACCATTACCAACAAGCCAGGGGATCAACCCTGGTTCAATGAGGAGTGCAGAAGAGCATGCCAGGAGCAGCACCAGGCGTACCTAAAAATGAGGTACCAACCTGGTGAAGCTACAACTCAGGACTACATGCATGCTAAAGAGCGGAAGCAACATGCTATAGACAGAGCTAAGCGATTCCACAACCAACGGATCAGATCAAAGCTCTGCAGTCCTGCCACATCCAGTCGTGAATGGTGGTGGACAATTAAACAACTAACGGGAGCAGGAGGCTCTGCAAACATCCCCATTCTCAATGATGGTGGAGTCCAGCACGTGAGTGCAAAAGACAAGGCTGAAGCGTTTGCAACCATCTTCAGCCAGAAGTGCCGAGTGGATGATCCATCTCGGCCTCCTCCCGATATCCCCACCATCACGGAAGCCAGTCTTCGGCCAATTCGATTCACTCCACGTGATATCAAGAAACGGCTGAGTGCACTGGATACAGCAAAGGCTATGGGCCCCGACAACATCCCAGCTGTAGTGCTGAAGACTTGTGCTCCAGAACTAGCTACGCCTCTAGCCAAGCTGTTCCAGTACAGCTACAACACTGGCATCTACCCGACAATGTGGAAAATTGCCCAGGTATGTCCTGTCCACAAAAAGCAGGACAAATCCAATCCGGCCAATTACCGCCCCATCAGTCTACTCTCAATCATCAGCAAAGTGATGGAAGGTGTCGTCGACAGTGCTATCAAGCGGCACTTACTCACCAATAACCTGCTCACCGATGCTCAGTTTGGGTTCCGCCAGGACCACTCGGCTCCAGACCTCATTACAGCCTTGGTCCAAACATGGACAAAAGAGCTGAATTCCAGAGGTGAGGTGAGAGTGACTGCCCTTGACATCAAGGCAGCATTTGACCGAGTGTGGCACCAAGGAGCCCTAGTAAAATTGAAGTCCATGGGAATCAGGGGGAAAACTCTCCAGTGGCTGGAGTCATACCTAGCACAAAGGAAGATGGTAGTGGTTGTTGGAGGCCAATCATCTCAGCCCCAGGGCATTGCTGCAGGAGTTCCTCAGGGCAGTGTCCTAGGCCCAACCATCTTCAGCTGCTTCATCAATGACCTTCCCTCCATCATAAGGTCAGAAATGGGGATGTTCGCTGATGACTGCACAGTGTTCAGTTCCATTCGCAACCCCTCAGATAATGAAGCAGTCCGAGCCCGCATGCAGCAAGACCTGGACAACATCCAGGCTTGGGCTCATAAGTGGCAAGTAACATTCACGCCAGATAAGTGCCAGGCAATGACCATCTCCTAAAAGAGAAAGTCTAACCACCTCCCCTTGACATTCAACGGCATTACCATCGCCGAATCCCCCACCATCAACATCCTGGGGGTCACCATTGACCAGAAACTGAACTGGACCAGCCATATAAATACTGTGGCTACGAGAGCAGGTCAGAGGCTGGGTGTTCTGCGGCGAGTGACTCATCTCCTGACTCCCCAAAGCCTTTCCACCATCTACAAGGCACAAGTCAGGAGTGTGATGGAATACTCTCCACTTGCCTGGATGAGAGCAGCTCCAACAACACTCAAGAAGCTCGACACCATCCAAGATAAAGCAGCCCGCTTGATTGGCACCCCATCCATCACCCGAAACATTCACTCCCTTCACCACCGGCGCACTGTGGCTGCAGTGTGTACCATCCACAGGATGCACTGTAGCAACTCGCCAAGGCTTCTTCGACAGCACCTCCCAAACCCGCGACGTCTACCACCGAGAAGGACAAGAGCAGCAGGCACATGGGAACAACACCACCTGCACGTTCCCCTCCAAGTCTCACACCATCCCGACTTGGAAATATATCGCCGTTCCTTCATCGTCGCTGGGTCAAAATCCTGGAACTCCCTTCCTAACAGCACTGTGGGAGAACCTTCACCACACGGACTGCAGCGGTTCATAGAATAGAATCATAGAATCATAGAAGTTACAACATGGAAACAGGCCCTTCGGCCCAACATGTCCATGTCGCCCAGTTTATACCACTAAGCTAGTCCCAATTGCCTGCACTTGGCCCATATCCCTCGATACCCATCTTCCCCATGTAACTGTCCAAATGCTTTTTAAAAGACAAAATTGTACCTGCCTCTACTACTGCCTCTGGCAGCTCGTTCCAGACACTCACCACCCTTTGAGTGAAAAAATTGCCCCTCTGGATCCTTTTGTATCTCTCCCCTCTCACCTTAAATCTGTGCCCCCTCGTTATAGACTCCCCTACCTTTGGGAAAAGATTTTGACTATCGACCTTATCTATGCCCCTCGTTATTTTATAGACTTCGATAAGATCACCCCTTAACCTCCTACTCTCCAGGGAATAAAGTCCCAGTCTGTCTAACCTCTCCCTGTAAGTCAAACCATCAAGTCCCGGTAGCATCCTAGTAAATCTTTTCTGCACTCTTTCTAGTTTAATAATATCCTTTCTATAATAGGGTGACCAGAACTGTACACAGTACTCCAAGTGTGGCCTCACCAATGCCCTGTACAACTTCAACAAGACATCCCAACTCCTGCATTCAATGTTCTGACCAATGAAACCAAGCATGCTGAATGCCTTCTTCACCACCCTATCCACCTGTGACTCCACTTTCAAGGAGCTGTGAATCTGTACTCCTAGAAGGCGGCTCACCATCACCTTCTCGAGGGCAATTAGGGATGGGCAATAAATGCTGGCCTCGCCAGCGACGCCCACATCCCATGAACGAATTTTAAAAAAAGTGATCTGTAAATCAGTCCCTATATTATCAGTGATCTGTAAATCAGTCCCTATATTCTCAGTGATCTATAAATCAGTCCCTATATTATCAGTGATCTGTAAATCAGTCCCGATATTATCAGTGATCTATAAATCAGTCCCTATATTATCAGTGATCTGTAAATCAGTCCCGATATTATCAGTGAGCTGCAAATGAGTCCCGATATTATCAGTGATCTATAAATCAGTCCCTATATTATCAGTGATCTGTAAATCAGTCCCTATATTATCAGTGAGCTGTAAATCAGTCCCTATATTATCAGTGATCTATAAATCAGTCCCTATATTATCAGTGATCTGTAAATCAGTCCCTATATTATCAGTGATCTAAAATCAGTCCCTATATTATCAGTGATCTATGAATCAGTCCCTATATTATCAGTGATCTATAAATCAGTCCCTATATTATCAGTGATCTATAAATCAGTCCCTATATTATCAGTGATCTGTAAATCAGTCCCTATATTATCAGTGAGCTGCAAATCAGTCCCGATATTATCAGTGATCTATAAATCAGTCCCTATATTATCAGTGATCTGTAAATCAGTCCCTATATTATCAGTGAGCTGTAAATCAGTCCCTATATTATCAGTGATCTATAAATCAGTCCCTATATTATCAGTGATCTGTAAATCAGTCCCTATATTATCAGTGAGCTGTAAATCAGTCCCTATATTATCAGTGATCTATAAATCAGTCCCTATATTATCAGTGATCTGTAAATCAGTCCCTATATTATCAGTGAGCTGTAAATCAGTCCCTATATTATCAGTGATCTATCAATCACTCCCTATATTTTCAGTGATCTATAAATCAGTCCCGATATTATCAGTGATCCATAAATCAGTCCCTATATTATCAGTGATCTATAAATCAGTCCCGATATTATCAGTGATCCATATATCAGTCCCGATATTATCAGTGATCTAGAAATCAGTCCCGAAATTATCAGTGAGCTGAAAATCAGTCCCTAAATTATCAGTGATCTATAAATCAGTCCCTATATTATCAGTGATCTATACATCAGTCCCGATATTATCAGTGATCTGTAAATCAGTCCCTATATCATCAGTGATCTATAAATCAGTCCCAATATTATCAGTGCACTGTAAATCAGTCCCTATATTAGCAGTAATCTATAAATCACTCCCTATGTTATCAGTGATCTATAAATCACTCCCTATATTATCAGTGATCCATAAATCACTCCCTATATTATCAGTGATCTATAAATCAGTCCCTATATTATCAGTGATCTATAAATCAGTCCCTATATTATCAGTGATCTATAAATCACTCCCTATATTATCAGTGATCTATAAATCACTCCCGATATTATCAGTAATCTATGAATCAATCCCTATATAATCGATGATCTGTAAATCACTCCCTATATTATCAGTGATCTATAAATCAGTCCCTATATTATCAGTGATCTATAAATCAGTCCCTATATTATCAGTGAGCTGTAAATCAGTCCCTATATTATCAGTGATCTATGAATCAGTCCCTATATAATCGATGATCTATAAATCAGTCCCTATATTATCAGTGATCTATAAATCAGTCCCTATATTATCAGTGCACTGTAAATCAGTCCCTATATTATCAGTAATCTATAAATCACTCCCCATGTTATCAGTGATCTCCAAATCACTCCCTATATTATCAGTGATCCATAAATCACTCCCTACATTATCAGTGATCTATAAATCACTCCCTATATTATGAGTGAGCAAAAAATCAGTCCCTATATTTTCAGTGAGCTGTAAATCAGCCCCTGTATTGTCAGTGCACTGTAAATCAGTGCCTATATTATCAATGATCTTTAAATCACTCCCCATATTATCAGTGAGCTGTAAATCAGTCCCTATATTATCAGTGATCTATAAATCACTCCCTATATTATCAGTGCACTGTAAATCAGTCCCTATATTATCAGTGATCTATAAATTACTCCCTATATTATCAGTGATCTATAAATCACTCCCTATATTATCAGTGATCTATTAATCAGTCCCTATATTATCAGTGATCTGTAAATCAGTCCCTATATTATCAGTGATCTATAAATCAGTCCCAATATTATCAGTGATCTATAAATGAGTCCCTATATTATCAGTGATCTATAAATCAGTCCCTATATTATCAGTGATCTATAAATTACTCCCTATATTATCAGTGATCTATAAATCACTCCCTATATTATCAGTGATCTATTAATCAGTCCCTATATTATCAGTGATCTATAAATCAGTCCCTATATTATCAGTGATCTATAAATCAGTCCCTATATTATCAGTGATCTATAAATTACTCCCTATATTATCAGTGATCTATAAATAACTCCCTATATTATCAGTGATCTATTAATCAGTCCCTATATTATCAGTGATCTGTAAATCAGTCCCTATATTATCAGTGATCTATAAATCAGTCCCTATATTATCAGTGATCTATAAATCAGTCCATATATTACCAGTGATCTATAAATCAGTCCCTATATTATCAGTGAGCTGTAACTCAGTCCCTATATTATCAGTGATCTCTTAATCACTCCCTATATTATCAGTGAGCTGTAAATCATTCCCTCTATTATCAGTGATCTGTAAATCAGTCCCTATATTATCAGTGATCTATAAATCACTCCCTATATTATCAGTGATCTATAAATCAGTCCCTATATTATCAGTGAGCTGTAAATCAGTCCCTATATTATCAGTTATCTATAAATCAGTCCCTATATTATCAGTGAGCTGTAAATCAGTCCCTATATTATCAGTGATCTATAAATCAGTCCCTATATTATCAGTGAGCTGTAAATCATTCCCTATATTATCAATGATCTATAAATCAGTCCCTATATTATCAGTGATCTGTAAATCATTCCCTATATTATCAGTGCACTTTAAATCAGTCCCTATGTTATCAGTGATCTATAAATCAGTCCCTGTATTATCAGTGATCTATAAATCAGTCCCTATATTATCAGTGAGCAGTAAATCAGTCCCTATATTATCAGTGATCTATAAATCAGTCCCTATATTATCAGTGATCTATAAATCAGTCCCTATATTATCAGTGAGCTGTAAATCAGTCCCTATATTATCAGTGCACTGTAAATCAGTCCCTATATTGTCAGTGATCTATAAATCAGTCCCTATATTATCAGTGATCTATAAATCCGTCCCTACATTATCAGTGATCTGTAAATCAGTCCCTATATCATCAGTGATCTATAAATCAGTCCCGATATTATCAGTGATCTGTAAATCAGTCCCTATATTATCAGTGATCTATAAATCAGTCCCTATATTATCAGTGATCTGCAAATCAGTCCCGATATTATCAGTGATCTATAAATCAGTCCCTATATTATCAGTGATCTGTAAATCAGTCCCTATATTATCAGTGATCTTTCAATCAGTCCCTATATTATCAGTGATCTGTAAATCAGTCCCTATATTATCAGTGATCTATAAATCAGTCCATATATTATCAGTGATCTATAAATCAGTCCATATATTATCAGTGATCTGTAAATCGGTCCCTATATTATCAGTGATCTATAAATCAATCCCTATATTATCAGTGATCTGTAAATCATTCCCTATATTATCAGCGATCTATAAATCAGTCCCTATATTATCAGTGATCTATAAATCAATCCCTATATTATCAGTGATCTATAAATCAGTCCTTATATTATCAGTGATCTATAAATCAGTCCCTATATTATCAGTGATCTATAAATCAGTCCCGATATTATCAGTGATCTATAAATCAGTCCCTATATTATCAGTGATCTGTAAATCATTCCCTATATTATCAGTGATCTATAAATCAGTCCCGATATTATCAGTGATCTATAAATCAGTCCCTATATTATCAGTGATCTGTAAATCATTCCCTATATTATCAGTGATCTATAAATCAGTCCCGATATTATCAGTGATCTATAAATCAGTCCCTATATTATCAGTGATCTGTAAATCAATCCCTATATTATCAGTGATCTATAAATCAGTCCCGATATTATCAGTGATCTATAAATCAGTCCCTATATTATCAGTGATCTATAAATCAGTCCCGATATTATCAGTGATCTATAAATCAGTCCCTATATTATCAGTGATCTATAAATCAGTCCCTATATTATCAGTGATCTATAAATCAGTCCCTATATTATCAGTGATCTGTAAATCAGTCCCTATATTATCAGCGATCTATAAATCAGTCCCTATATTATCAGTGATCTATAAATCAATCCCTATATTATCAGTGATCTATAAATCAGTCCCTATATTATCAGTGATCTATAAATCAATCCCTATATTATCAGTGATCTATAAATCAGTCCCTATATTATCAGTGATCTATAAATCACTCCCTATATTATCAGTGATCTATAAATCACTCCCTATATTATCAGTGATCTATAAATCAGTCCCTATATTATCAGTGATCTATAAATCAGTCCCTATATTATCAGTGATCTATAAATCACTCCCTATATTATCAGTGATCTATAAATCAGTCCCTATATTATCAGTGATCTGTAAATCATTCCCTATATTATCAGTGATCTATAAATCAGTCCCGATATTATCAGTGATCTATAAATCAGTCCCTATATTATCAGTGATCTGTAAATCAACCCCTATATTATCAGTGATCTATAAATCAGTCCCGATATTATCAGTGATCTATAAATCAGTCCCTATATTATCAGTGATCGATAAATCAGTCCCGATATTATCAGTGATCTATAAATCAGTCCCTATATTATCAGTGATCTATAAATCAGTCCCTATATCATCAGTGATCTATAAATCATTCCCTATATTATCAGTGATCTATAAATCAGTCCCTTTATTATCAGCGATCTATAAATCAGTCCCTATATTATCAGTGATCTATAAATCAATCCCTATATTATCAGTGATCTATAAATCAGTCCCTATATTATCAGTGATCTGTAAATCATTCCCTATATTATCAGCGATCTATAAATCAGTCCCTATATTATCAGTGATCTATAAATCAATCCCTATATTATCAGTGATCTATAAATCAGTCCCTATATTATCAGTGATCTATAAATCAATCCCTATATTATCAGTGATCTATAAATCAGTCCCTATATTATCAGTGATCTATAAATCACTCCCTATATTATCAGTGATCTATAAATCACTCCCTATATTATCAGTGATCTATAAATCAGTCCCTATATTATCAGTGATCTATAAATCAGTCCCTATATTATCAGTGATCTATAAATCAATCCCTATATTATCAGTGATCTATAAATCAGTCCCTATATTATCAGTGATCTGTAAATCATTCCCTATATTATCAGTGATCTATAAATCAGTCCCGATATTATCAGTGATCTATAAATCAGTCCCTATATTATCAGTGATCTGTAAATCAATCCCTATATTATCAGTGATCTATAAATCAGTCCCGATATTATCAGTGATCTATAAATCAGTCCCTATATTATCAGTGATCTATAAATCAGTCCCGATATTATCAGTGATCTATAAATCAATCCCTATATTATCAGTGATCTATAAATCAGTCCCTATATCATCAGTGATCTATAAATCATTCCCTATATTATCAGTGATCTATAAATCAGTCCCTTTATTATCAGCGATCTATAAATCAGTCCCTATATTATCAGTGATCTATAAATCAATCCCTATATTATCAGTGATCTGTAAATCAGTCCCTATATTATCAGTGATCTATAAATCAATCCCTATATTATCAGTGATCTTTAAATCAGTCCCTATATTATCAGTGATCTATAAATCACTCCCTATATTATCAGTGATCTATAAATCACTCCCTATATTATCAGTGATCTATAAATCAGTCCCTATATTATCAGTGATCTATAAATCAGTCCCTATATTATCAGTGATCTATAAATCAATCCCTATATTATCAGTGATCTATAAATCAGTCCCTATATTATCAGTGATCTATAAATCACTCCCTATATTATCAGTGATCTATAAATCACTCCCTATATTATCAGTGATCTATAAATCACTCCCTATATTATCAGTGATCTATAAATCAGTCCCTATATTATCAGTGATCTATAAATCAGTCCCTATATTATCAGTGATCTATAAATCAATCCCTATATTATCAGTGATCTATAAATCAGTCCCTATATTATCAGTGATCTATAAATCACTCCCTATATTATCAGTGATCTATAAATCAGTCCCTATATTATCAGTGATCTATAAATCACTCCCTATATTATCAGTGATCTATAAATCACTCCCTATATTATCAGTGATCTATAAATCACTCCCTATATTATCAGTGATCTATAAATCAGTCCCAATATTATCAGTGATCTATAAATCAGTCCCTATATTATCAGTGATCTATAAATCACTCCCTATATTATCAGTGATCTATAAATCAGTCCCTATATTATCAGTGATCTATAAATCAGTCCCTATATTATCAGTGATCTATAAATCAGTCCCTATATTATCAGTGATCTATAAATCACTCCCTATATTATCAGTGATCTATAAATCAGTCCCTATATTATCAGTGATCTATAAATCACTCCCTATATTATCAGTGATCTATAAATCACTCCCTATATTATCAGTGATCTATAAATCACTCCCTATATTATCAGTGATCTATAAATCACTCCCTATATTATCAGTGATCTATAAATCAGTCCCTATATTATCAGTGATCTATAAATCAGTCCCTATATTATCAGTGATCTATAAATCACTCCCTATATTATCAGTGATCTATAAATCACTCCCTATATTATCAGTGATCTATAAATCACTCCCTATATTATCAGTGATCTATAAATCACTCCCTATATTATCAGTGATCTATAAATCAGTCCCTATATTATCAGTGATCTATAAATCAGTCCCTATATTATCAGTGATCTATAAATCACTCCCTATATTATCAGTGATCTATAAATCACTCCCTATATTATCAGTGATCTGTAAATCAGTCCCTATATTATCAGTGATCTATAACTCACTCCCTATATTATCAGTGATCTATAAATCAGTCCCTATATTATCAGTGATCTATAAATCAGTCCCTATATTATCAGTGATCTATAAATCACTCCCTATATTATCAGTGATCTATAAATCACTCCCTATATTATCAGTGATCTATAAATCACTCCCTATATTATCAGTGATCTGTAAATCACTCCCTATATTATCAGTGATCTATAAATCAGTCCCTATATTATCAGTGATCTATAAATCACTCCCTATATTATCAGTGATCTGTAAATCAGTCCCTATATTATCAGTGATCTATAAATCACTCCCTATATTATCAGTGATCTATAAATCAGTCCCATTAATTCAGTCTCATTAATTTCTCCAGCACTATTTTTTTACTAATACTAATTTCCTTTAATTCCTCCTCCTCACTAGTCCCTTGGTTCCCTTGTATTTCTGGGAAGTTATTTGTGAGGAGCCGAGCCGAGCGGAGGGAGCGTCCCATAAAAGGCGGGATTTCAGAGCGCTGAGAACAGCTGAGAGGAGCCGAGCCGAGCGGAGGGAGCGTCCGATAAAAGGCGGGATTTCAGAGCGCTGAGAACAGCTGAGAGGAGCCGAGCCGAGCGGAGGGAGCGTCCCATAAAAGGCGGGATTTCAGAGCGCTGAGAACAGCTGAGAGGAGCCGAGCCGAGCGGAGGGAGCGTCCCATAAAAGGCGGGATTTCAGAGCGCTGAGAACAGCTGAGAGGAGCCGAGCCGAGCGGAGGGAGCGTCCGATAAAAGGCGGGATTTCAGAGCGCTGAGAACAGCTGAGAGGAGCCGAGCCGAGCGGATGGAGCGTCCGATAAAAGGCGGGATTTCAGAGCGCTGAGAACAGCTGAGAGGAGCCGAGCCGAGCGGAGGGAGCGTCCGATAAAAGGCGGGATTTCAGAGCGCTGAGAACAGCTGAGAGGAGCCGAGCCGAGCGGAGGGAGCGTCCGATAAAAGGCGGGATTTCAGAGCGCTGAGAACAGCTGAGAGGAGCCGAGCCGAGCCGAGCTGCGACCGAGTTCGAAGTGACGTCAGGAATCAGATCGGGACGCGACACAGGGGAGGCACCTGATTGGTGAGTAGGTCCAGGTGAGTATTTCTCCTTATCTACAGTAACTGAAGTAAAAGGAAAGGGAAGGTCTGCAGGTCTTATAGGAAGTAGCGTTTATTTTTTAGTGAATCAAGGTCCCTAGTGTAGTTAACATTCTCTAAATTGAGAACAATTTAAAGGAGTAAACTCCTTAAAGGGAGTGGTAAGTAGTTTTTCTTTCCTTTTTTTTTCTCTTGACATTGTAGTTGTTCGTAAGCTAATTTAAGGGTTAAGTCATGGCAGGAGATCCCAGCGCCGTGTCATGTTCCTCTTGTGGGATGTGGGAATTCAGGGCTCCTTCCTGTATCCCTGATTCCTTCACCTGCGGGAAGTGTGTCCAGCTGCAGCTATTGTTTGACCGCTTGACGGCTCTGGAGCTGCGGATGGATTCACTTTGGAGCATCCGCGATGCTGAGAAAGTCGTGGATAGCACGTTCAGTGAGTTGGTCACACCGCAGATAAAAATTACTGAGGGAGATAGTGAATGGGTGACCAACAGACAGAGGAAGAGTAGGAAGGCAGTGCAGGGGTCCCCTGCGGTCATCTCCCTCCAAAACAGGTATACCGTTTTGGATACTGTTGGGGGAGATGGCTCACCAGGGGAAGGTGGCAGTGGCCAGGTTCATGGCACCGTGGCTGGCTCTGCTGCACAGGAGGGCAGGAAAAAGAGTGGCAGAGCTATAGTGATAGGGGACTCGATTGTAAGGGGAATAGACAGGCGTTTCTGCGGACGCAACCGAGACTCCAGGATGGTATGTTGCCTCCCTGGTGCAAGGGTCAAGGATGTCTCGGAGCGGCTGCAGGACATTCTGGAGGGGGAGGGTGAACAGCCAGTTGTCGTGGTGCATATAGGCACCAACGATATAGGTAAAAAACAGGATGAGGTCCTACAAGCTGAATTTAGGGAGTTAGGAGTTAAACTAAAGAGTAGGACCTCAAAGGTAGTAATCTCAGGGTTGCTACCAGTGCCACGGATTAGTCAGATTAGGAATGACAGGATAGCTAAGATGAATACGTGGCTTGAGAGATGGTGCAAGCTGGAGGGATTCAAATTCCTGGGCCATTGGAACCGGTTCTGGGGGAGGTGGGACCAGTACAAATTGGACGGTCTGCATCTGGGCAGGACTGGAACCAATGTCCTAGGGGGAGTGTTTGCCAGTGCTGTTGAGGAGGGTTTAAACTAATGTGGCAGGGGGATGGGAACCGATGCAGGAAGTCAGTGGGAAATAAAGTGGTGACAGAAACAAAAGGCAGTAAGGGAGAGTGCACAAAACATGACCGGACAGATGGTCTGAGAAAGCAGGGCAAAGACCAAGGGAAGTCTAGATTAAACTGCATTTATTTCAATGCAAGAAGTCTGATGGGCAAGGCAGATGAACTCAGGGCATGGATGGGTACATGGGACTGGGATGTTATAGCTATTACTGAAACATGGCTAAGGGAGGGGCAGGACTGGCAGCTCAATGTTCCAGGGTACAGATGCTATAGGAAAGATAGAGCAGGAGGTAAGAGAGGAGGGGGAGTTGCGTTCTTGATTAAGGAGAACATCACGGCAGTAGTGAGAGGGGATATATCCGAGGGTTCGCCCACTGAGTCCATATGGGTAGAACTGAAAAATAAGAAGGGAGAGATCACTTTGATAGGATTGTACGACAGACCCCCAAATAGTCAACGGGAAATTGA
Source organism: Heptranchias perlo (assembly GCF_035084215.1). Lineage (NCBI taxonomy): Eukaryota > Metazoa > Chordata > Chondrichthyes > Hexanchiformes > Hexanchidae > Heptranchias > Heptranchias perlo. The sequence continues at coordinate 1,187,073 of NW_027138646.1, forward strand.
GGAGCAAATATGTAAGGAGATTACAGACAGCTGCAAGAAAAATAGGGTGGTAATAGTAGGGGACTTTAACTTTCCCAACATTGACTGGGACAGCCATAGCATTAGGGGCTTGGATGGAGAGAAATTTGTTGAGTGTATTCAGGAGGAATTTCTCATTCAGTATGTGGATGGCCCGACTAGAGAGGGGGCAAAACTTGACCTCCTCTTGGGAAATAAGGAAGGGCAGGTGACAGAAGTGTTAGTGAGGGATCACTTTGGGACCAGTGATCATAATTCCATTAGTTTTAAGATAGCTATGGAGAAGGATAGGTCTGGCCCAAAAGTTAAAATTCTAAATTGGGGAAAGGCCAATTTTGATGGTATTAGACAGGAACTTTCAGAAGTTGATTGGGAGAATCTGTTGGCAGGCAAAGGGACGTCTGGTAAGTGGGAGGCTTTCAAAAGTGTGTTAACCAGGGTTCAGGGTAAGCACATTCCTTATAAAGTGAAGGGCAAGGCTGGTAGAAGTAGGGAACCTTGGATGACTCGGGAGATTGAGGCACTAGTCAAAAAGAAGAAGGAGGCATATGACATGCATAGGCAGCTGGGATCAAGTGGATCCCTTGAAGAGTATAGAGATTGCCAGAGTAGAGTTAAGAGAGAAATCAGGAGGGCAAAAAGGGGATATGAGATTGCTTTGGCAGATCAGGCAAAGGTGAATCCAAAGAGCTTCTACAAATACATAAAAGGCAAAAGGGTAACTAGGGAGAGAGTAGGGCCTCTTAAGGATCAACAAGGTCATCTATGTGCGGAACCACAAGAGATGGGTGAGATCCTGAATGAATATTTCACATCGGTATTTACGGTTGAGAAAGGCATGGATGTTAGGGAACTTGGGGAAATAAATAGTGATGTCTTGAGGAGTGTACATATTACAGAGAGGGAGGTGCTGGAAGTCTTAACGCGCATCAAGGTAGATAAATCTCCGGGACCTGATGAAATGTATCCCAGGACGTTATGGGAGGTTAGGGAGGAAATTGCGGGTCCCCTAGCAGAGATATTTGAATCATCCACCGCTACAGGTGAGGTGCCTGAAGATTGGAGGGTAGCAAATGTTGTGCCTTTGTTTAAGAAGGGCGGCAGGGAAAAGCCTGGGAACTACAGACCAGTGAGCCTGACATCTGTAGTGGGTAAGTTGTTAGAGGGTATTCTGAGAGACAGGATCTACAGGCATTTGGAGAGGCAGGGACTAATTAGGAACAGTCAGCATGGTTTTGTGAGAGGAAAATCATGTCTCACGAATTTGATTGAGTTTTTTGAAGGGGTAACCAAGAAGATAGATGAGGGCTGTGCAGTAGACGTGGTCTACATGGACTTCAGCAAAGCATTTGACAAGGTACCGCATGGTAGGTTGTTACATAAGGTTAAATCTCATGGGATCCAAGGTGAGGTAGCCAATTGGATACAAAATTGGCTTGACGACAGAAGACAGAGGGTGGTTGTAGAGGGTTGTTTTTCAAACTGGATGCCTGTGTCCAGCGGTGTGCCTCAGGGATCGGTGCTGGGTCCGCTGTTATTTGTTATTTATATTAATGATTTGGATGAGAATTTAGGAGGCATGGTTAGTAAGTTTGCAGATGACACCAAGATTGGTGGCATTGTGGACAGTGAAGAAGGTTATCTAGGATTGCAACGGGATCTTGATAAATTGGGCCAGTGGGCCGATGAATGGCAGATGGAGTTTAATTTAGATAAATGTGAGGTGATGCATTTTGGTAGATCGAATCGGGCCAGGACCTACTCCGTTAATGGTAGGGCGTTGGGGAGAGTTATAGAACAAAGAGATCTGGGAGTACAGATTCATAGCTCCTTGAAAGTGGAGTCACAGGTGGATAGGGTAGTGAAGAAGGCATTTGGCATGCTTGGTTTCATTGGTCAGAACATTGAATGCAGGAGTTGGGATGTCTTGTTGAAGTTGTACAGGGCATTGGTGAGGCCACACTTGGAGTACTGTGTACAGTTCTGGTCACCCTATTATAGAAAGGATATTATTAAACTAGAAAGAGTGCAGAAAAGATTTACTAGGATGCTACCGGGACTTGATGGTTTGACTTACAGGGAGAGGTTCGACAGACTGGGACTTTTTTCCCTGGAGAGTAGGAGGTTAAGGGGTGATCTTATCGAAGTCTATAAAATAATGAGGGGCATAGATAAGGTCGATAGTCAAAATCTTTTCCCAAAGGTAGGGGAGTCTATAACGAGGGGGCACAGATTTAAGGTGAGAGGGGAGAGATACAAAAGGGTCCAGAGGGGCAATTTTTTCACTCAAAGGGTGGTGAGTATCTGGAACGAGCTGCCAGAGGCAGTAGTAGAGGCGGGTACAATTTTGTCTTTTAAAAAGCATTTGGACAGTTACATGGGTAAGATGGGTATAGAGGGATATGGGCCAAGTGCAGGCAATTGGGACTGGCTTAGTGGTATAAACTGGGCGACATGGACATGTTGGGCCGAAGGGCCTGTTTCCATGTTGTAAACTTCTATGATTCTATGATTCTATGATTCTATTCCGTGAAGACAGAACCAAAGTATTTGTTTAATTGCTCTGCCATTTCCCTGTTCCCCATTATAAATTCTCTCATTTCTGACAGTAAGGGACCTCCATTTGTCTTCACTAATCTTTTCCTTTTTACATACTTGTAGACGCTTTTACAGTCCACTTTTATGTTCCTTGCAAGTTTACTCTCATTCTCTATTTTTCCCCTCTTCATCAATCTCTTGGTCCTTTTTTGCTGAATTCTAAACTGCTCCCAATCCTCAGGCTTGCTACTTTTTCTGGCAACTTTATATGACTCCTCTTTGGATCTAATACTATCCTTAATTTCTTTTGTTCGCCATGGTTGGGCCGAAAGGAATGTATAATTGTTGCAATTCACGCATTTGTTCCTTAAATGTTAGCCATTGCCTATCCACCGTCATGCCTTTTAATGAAGCTTCCCAATCTATCATAGCCAACTCACTCCATACCTTCGTAGTTTCCTTTGTTTAGATTTAGGACCCTAGTTTCAGATTGGACTACTTCACTTTCCATCTTAATGAACAATTCTATCATGTTATGGTCACTCTTCCCTAAAGGACCCCACAAAACAAGATTATTAATTAACCCCTTCTCATTGCACAATACCCAATCTAGGATAACCTGTTCCCTAGTTGGCTCCTCAACATACTGGTCTAAAAAACCATCTCGTACACACTCCAGGAATTCATCCTCCACAGTTTTATTGCTAATTTGGTTTGGCCAGTCTATATGTAGATTAAAGTCACCCATGATTACTGTAGTACCCTTGTTACACGCATCTCTAATTTCCTGTTTGATCCCATCCCCTACATTACCACTACTGTTTGGAGGCCTATAGACAACTCCCACCAGTGTTTTCTTCCCCTTGTTGTTTCTTAACTCCACCAGACTGATTCTACATCTTGATTTTCTGAGCCAATATCCTTTCTCACTATTGCTCTGATTTCATCCTTTACTAACAACTCCACCCCACCTCCTTTTCCTTTTTGCCTGTCCTTCCTAAATATCGAATACCCTTGGATATTCAGCTCCCAGCCTTGGTCACCCTGCAGCCATGTCTCCGTAATTGTAATTATATCATATCCATTTACATCTATTTGCGCTGTTAATTCGTCTATCTTATTACGAATGCTTGCTGCATTCAGATACAGTGCCTTTCGATTTGTCTTTTTAACATTTTTAGACATCTTAACATTTTTTTGTACTATGGCCCCATTTGTCTTATTACCATTTTTTCTTACCCTGACCCTATTTAGAGTCATAGTCATAGAGTTATACAGCACGGATAGAGGCCCTTCGGCCCATCGTGTCCGCGCCGGCCATCAAGCCCTGTCTAATCTAATCCCATATTCCAGCATTTGGTCCGTAGCCTTGTATGCTATGGCATTTCAAGTGCTCATCCAAATGCTTCTTGAATGTTGTGAGGGTTCCTGCCTCCACAACCCTCTCAGGCAGTGAGTTCCAGACTCCAACCACCCTCTGGGTGAAAAAGTTCTTTCTCAAATCCCCTCTAAACCTCCCACCTTTTACCTTGAATCTATGCCCCCTTGTTATAGAACCCTCAACGAAGGGAAAAAGCTCCTTAGTATCCATCCTATCTATGCCCCTCATAATTTTGTACACCTCAATCATGTCCCCCCTCAGCCTCCTCTGCTCCAAGGAAAACAAACCCAATCTTCCCAGTCTCTCTTCATAGCTGAAGCGCTCCAGCCCTGGTAACATCCTGGTGAATCTCCTCTGCACCCTCTCCAAAGCGATCACATCCTTCCTGTAGTGCGGCGACCAGAACTGCACACAGTACTCCAGCTGTGGCCTAACCAGTGTTTTATACAGCTCCATCATAACCTCCTTGCTCTTATATTCTATGCCTCGGCTAATAAAGGCAAGTATCCCATATGCCTTCTTTACCACCTTATCTACCTGTTCCGCCGCCTTCAGGGATCTGTGAACTTGCACACCAAGATCCCTCTGACCCTCTGTCTTGCCTAGGGTCTTCCCATTCATTGTGTATTCCCTTGCCTTGTTAGTCCCTCCAAAGTGCATCACCTCGCACTTTTCCGGGTTAAATTCCATTTGCCACTGTTCCGCCCATCTGACCAACCCATCTATATCGTCCTGCAGACTGAGGCTATCCTCCTCGCTATTTACCACCCTACCAATTTTTGTATCATCAGCGAACTTACTGATCATACCTTTTACATTCATATCCAAGTCGTTAATGTAGACCACAAACAGCAAGGGCCCCAGCACAGATCCCTGTGGTACCCCACTGGCCACAGGCTTCCAGTCACAAAAACAACCTTCGACCATCACCCTCTGCCTTCTGCCACTAAGCCAGTTTTGTATCCAAAGTGCCAAGGCACCCTGGATTCCATGGGCTTGTACCTTCTTGACCAGTCTCCTGTGGGGGACTTTATCGAAGGCCTTACTGAAATCCATGTATACCACATCCACTGCGTTACCCTCATCCACACGCCTAGTCACCCCCTCAAAAAATTCAATCAAATTAGTCAGACATGATCTTCCCTTGACAAAGCCATGTTGACTATCCCTGATTAATCCTTGCTTCTCCAAGTGGAGACTAATTTTGTCCTTCAGAATTTTTTCCAATAATTTTCCTACCACTGATGTTAGGCTCACAGGCCTGTAGTTCCCCGGTTTTTCCCTACTCCCCTTCTTGAATAATGGTATTACATTAGCGGTTCTCCAGTCCTCTGGCACATCCCCTGTGGCCAGAGAGGTTCTGAATATATGTGTTAGATTATTTGTTGACTTTTGTTTGTACGCTCTGTCCCTTCCTGACACAATCTGGTTATCCTTACCCCAATCACATTCCTGCACTGATTCTTTGTCTATTCTCTTTAGCATTCTAGATGTCTCTCCACGGGGACCCCCCTCTCCCCTTATTTAGATTAAAGACCTATCTACCTCCCTAGATATTCAATTCACCAGAACTCTAGTCCTGGCATGGTTCAGGTGTTGTCCGTCCCAACGGAACAGCTCTCTCTTTCCCCAGTGTAGGGGGTGGTGGTGTGTGTCAGCTTCACCTCTGACTTCTGAGCGGTTCGAATCGCTCCCACTCCCTGGGTTCTAGACCTTGGACTTATTTGGGGGTTGTGACAAAAAGTGCAGCAGACAACTGGTTTTGGTGCAAGAAAACTGGGTTTATTGAAGTCACAAATGAACTTATAACATTAGGATAACACTGAGATTATTCAGACCTACAAAAGTACACTTAGTTAAGAATGGGGAACACACGGCATAACGAGAGAAAATCACGCTACTAATCCCCTTACCATTGTCCCACCCCCAAAACCTAACTAAATTGAACTAGGAGAGGTCAGGGATCATGCTCACCAACCAGGGTTCCTTGACAGTTCGAAGTCCAGCCAGGTAAGCCGGCTGCAGTTTTGGGGTACACTCTTTGTGTCCTCTGGGGCCTGCCGTCCCCACGTGGTCTTGGTCTGTGGAATCTGCGAAGGTTCTTCAGTTGGGTGGAGTCCGCTGATGCGGTAAGGGTGGTTGTGGGCGGTTGATCTTCGTGGAGGGCTGCGGTTGCGGCCTTGTTGTCTTCGGCTGAGCCTGCCACACCGTGCCCCTCGCCGTGATGTTGCCTGCGGGCCTGCGAACCTCCGGATCTCCTTCCTCCGCTTAGCTCAGCTATCTCTCTCTGCTTAAACTCTGCTTCCACTCTGCTTAAACTGCTTCAAACCTGCTTAAAACCTGCCCCCTTTGTAACTGGTGGCCCAGTTATACTGTTTGTCGAATTTCTTATCTGAGCGCCAAATCAAGGTTAGTTCTTTGTCTGATTTAGGGTGGGCTTCTTCAGGTGATTATAGTTTTTCGCCTTAACTGGTTTTGGGGCGGTTGTCTCGTTGTTTTTAATGGGCTTGAATAATGTTTATCGTTGCCTTCCTGCCCCCGGAACTAGTCTTGAACTGAAAGCCATTGTATATGTGGAGTATCGATGGGCTTGCATAATTGCTCCATTGTTGCTTTCCTCGTAGTGATTATTTATGCAAGGTTTTGATGGGCTTTAGTTTCGTGTAAGATGAAGTCTTTCTCTGGGTTGATTGTTTTAAAGGGAAGAATGCGTATTCTGTCTTCTCTCGTTGTCTGGTTTCAGGCAACAATCCACACTGCACCCAACAAGCCCGGGCATGTCCAGTCCCAGGCTCTCATGGGCCTAACCTCCTGTCTGCAGGGTTCCACATTTAACCCAGCAGTTGGATCCTCTGCCATAAAAGTCCAAAAGTCATATCCTCGTTGATGATATCAAAAATGTGGGAATTTTGAGAACCCTTCAGTCCCCCCTGTGATACTTAAACCTTGCTTCAAGTATCATACTGGTAAAAGGTGAGCAAAATTCCCGACCCTCCATAGTCAATCTTCCCCTGTAATTACCTATCTAAGATCTCATGACACATACATTCCCCACTCTTTAAAAATGTGGGATACGTAAGCATGCATCGGCAAAATACAGTTATTTACATACATCCAAACATGGAGGGGGTCCAACACCCCACTTGGTGCACAGACATCTTTATTAAAAGAAAACATTACCAACCTGCAGAGCTATGTCACACATTTCGGTTACGAAATTCCCCCTCTACCAGAACATCTTACTAAACTACTAAAAGCTGTAGAGTTATCACAAAAGTATTTCTATACTTTGGAACAGAAAACACACGAGATAGAGGGAGAGATTCAAGGTATCACAGTCCTGCCCTGGTGGGACATTTTTGAAAACATAGAGGTCCCTGCATGGGTCAGAATGGCTTCCCACATCCTCGTGGTTTGCCAGCTGGGAATAGTGTTGTACCTGCTGTGCACTCAGTGCAAGGGAAAATCCTAGAGTTCCAATTAAAAATAACCGAACACAAAAAAAACAACAATCTTTATTCAGGAACACAAAAAAAAAATGAAAAGTTCAAACAGGTGTATCTCTCTCCACCTTAGCATAATGCTTCTTCCAGGGCCTTTCGTTTTGGAACTCTAGGATTTTCCCTTGCACTGAGAGCACAACAGGTACAACACTATTCCCAGCTGGCAAACCACGAGGATGTGGGAAGCCATTCTGACCCATGCAGGGACCTCTATGTTTTCAAAAATGTCCCACCAGGGCAGGACTGTGATACCTTGAATCTCTCCCTCTATCTCGTGTGTTTTCTGTTCCAAAGTATAGAAATGCTTTTGTGATAACTCTACAGCTTTTAGTAGTTTAGTCAGATGTTCTGGTAGAGGGGGAATTTCGTAACCGAAATGTGTGACATAGCTCTGCAGGTTGGTAATGTTTTCCCTAACAGTGAGGTAAACAGTGGAGGGTTCAGGAATGGGGACAATCCGTTCCTGGGCCACTTGAACTTCTGCCTCGGGTTTAAAACAAAAACTGCTGTCACTCACCGGACACCAGGTGTGCTGTCCAAGCTGGTAGTGGGGCGCACTTGTGGTGACACAATATGTCCCACCCCCTATATATGCTACCTGTGGGGGAACATGGCCTTGTGGCATTACCTCCATGGTACAGTTTATAGGCCATGCACCAGCAGTTTTAAACCCGCACTGTGGTCTAGAATAGGCGTTCGAGTGCTGGGGACACAGTACTACGTGTGAACCCCAGCTCCAGCCCCCAGAGAGGTCTGGACCTGTCATCATGTGCTCCCACTTTATGATGTAAGGTGGAACCGCTGTGAAACGGACGTGTGCACCCCCTTGAATGACTCCAATGTTCTCCACCCTATATATCGGTGCAGGTCGGGCTGTCCCACCCATGACCGGTATCCTCACTACGATACCCATGATGGTGTGGTTGGAGCGCCCAGAATCTACTGGGACAGGGTATGCTTCAGAGGCTAGGCGGAACTGACACGGGCTTAGTGAATTCTCAAATGGGTGGAGGGCTGCGAGGTGTTTGTTGCTGATCCAGGAGGGGACTAAACCCTGCTTTAAATCCTCCGGGTTGCTGCGGCCCTCGCCCAGCAACCATGCCCCGTACAGCACGCACACCTCATTCTGTGCAGCCTGGTCTGATGCATTCCTATCCTCTCGAGTGAAGGGATTCGCAAAATTTCACATGTTCCCCCCACCCCGAAGATTTATTGGAGTTATTAAAGAAACCCTGGTGTGACTGTTTTAAAAAATCCAAGGTCTCTCAAAATGGCTGCAGTCAGACACATGGCCAAGGACCGGCAGATTTGAAATTGCATTTTTCAACAACTTGGCAGGTTTTCGTGTCTAGACAGGTTTCTTTAAACAATGCAGCTGCATTCTAGCCCTGAGGCAAGCTATCAACATGGCCGGTCAACACATCAAAATTCGAGCAGGAAGTGATCGCAGGACAAAAGGTGAACCATCAAGGTACATTCGGAACAATGGTAAAGCAGTTAGCAAACAGATCGATACAGGAACCGGCCATTAATGTAAATGGGCCAGAGTTGGGGTCCTTTGTCTTACGTTTCGTGCTTAAATCAAACAATGAAGCAAGCTGATGAGGTATGAAAAAACCTGTTACCAAGAGGGTATAACTGAAGCTGCCCAGTATATTTCTGGGTAGTGGGAGTAGCTGCTCTCTTCGTCTCTTGGCCCTGTCCTGTCTGTCTGCTAGCAACTAAGAAGGAAGGCCATCCAGTAAACCTCGCAACCACATGTCGACGGCAGCAGCAGGCACAGGGGCCAGGCCTTTTCATCTGTTTTCACCGGTGAGCATTAATTTTCTGGCTGCCACAAGACAACCTAGCATAAGTGTAAGGTTGGGGGTTAAGGGATATTGCTAAACTTGTGATTTTAGAATTTTCCCTCGATGTGTCTGTTTCTTTCAACCCGATAAGTGTAAGACTGTATTACATCCATAGCGATTTCTTTATCTTCTGTATTATACTGTTTACCTTGTAGTTTTAGTTTTCTTATTAATAAACATTGGTTTTCCTTGTACCAATCCACTGGTCTGTTTGTCTGTCTTTGTTACCACTCGATAAGTCCTCAGCTCAGAATCAGGAAGGGGTAAGCGATTCGCAACCGCACTGCGGGCAGGGCAGCTCAGGAAAACATAACTGGCTGACCTATTATAAGCCCGAGAAACAGTAAAAAAAAGAAACCACTTACAGAAATGGCGAACCAGCCAGGAGCTGAGGCGAAAGTGTGTAACAAGACAGACAGTGGTGCGGAGGAGGAATCCACAATGGAGATAAGGTTGTCTGCCTATGTGTGCGGCAAGGTAAATATCGCGAAAAAGTGGGTGGGCGATATGTTAAAGGCCGAGCGTCCCATAGATGCAGCCATCCAGTGGACAGCAAGTAAACAGTATAAGAAAGGTATTGAGAAGGCGGTCTGGCTCTTGTGTTTTAAAAAGCAGGTCTTTGTACTGGACCGTGCTGTAGCAGCGCGAGCAGCCAAGATTAAACAGTTGACCCTAGAGCTGCAGGAAAAGACAGCAGCCGAAGAGCAAGGGGTAGCAGCGCTCCAGGCAATAAGCCAAGAAAGGGCGCAGATGGCAAGGGACCACCAGGCAAAGGTAGAGCGCCTGGAATACCAGATCGCTGAGCTCAAAAGTAGCACTAGAGGTAGAATGGAACACCTGCAATACGAGGTCAGAGAGGCGAGAGGCAGTGAGGCTAGGTTAATGGATAAGATCCACAGCCTCACGCAAGAATTAAAAGAGCAGGAGGAGAAAGTAGGCGAGGTAAATGCAGCATATAAGCTGGCCTGCGCCCAGGGGTTTGAGGACGCAGATCATCGCCCCTGCAGGCAAGAAATAGAACGTTTGGGCATGGCCTTAGCGAGGGCCAAGGGCATGGTATGCCTCCTTAGCCCGAAGGCGGGCCAGTCGGATTTTACCGGCAACCCAAGCAGGGAAGTCCCAGAGGCAGCTCCCAGAACGACACTGGTTGGGGAACCAGAGGCTTCACGGCCATCACCCATAGCCCCGAGTTTTCAGGAGGTCTGGCAGCAAGGGGGGGTGGAGGATGAAGCATTAGGGGAGACCCAGCAATTCCTGGTAGATAGACCAGGACCGGGACCAGTGTACCCCCTCCGACAACGGAGGTACGGCCCGCCCGCCGATGGCGAGGACCTAGGGGCCATCCAGAACCAGTTTGTAGTGCCGCATGGCACCCCACAGCTCAGGGCCATGGTTAGCCATATCCCTAAGCTTACAGTGAGGGGAGACCCCTCTCTACACTTCCATGAGATAGAGCAGGCAGCGTGCGTTAATGACTGCGATGAAGCAGAACAAGCAAAAATGCTGCTGTTTTCTCTGGGGGGTGACCTCCTCCAAACCTTATCAGATGAGTGCAAAAGGGGGCAGAAAGATTACGAGGAGTTAAAGGATGAGATATTGGAGGCCATGGGACTAAATGATGGGAGTCCGTTCGCCCGGGTGGGAAAAACGGTACAGCTCCCTGGGGAGTCCCCACAGGCTTTCGCAGACAGGCTGTGGCCAGTCTACCGGAGCGCATGCCCGGGAATGCCAGGGCGGACACTCCTGAACAGAGATCAATTAGCCCACTGGCTCCGCTGTCTCATGACAAACTGCCTGCCCCAAATTCGAACACGAGCTGCGGCTTGGTTTGACCCCCGTAGCCCCCAGACCACCGAGGAAACGGTGATCCGCCAGCTCACGATAGCATTTAAAAATATCAGGGGTATCGAGACGCCCCAACCCAAGGGGAAAGTCCACGAGGTTAAATCAGGGGCCCAGCATAAAAGGGAATGGCACCAGGAAGGGAATAGTCCCGTCCAGGCTAAGTTAAACTGCTTTGGGTGCGGGAAGAACGGCCACTGGCGGAAAGATTGTAAAAACCCCTGGAAGGATACTAAGGGAAAGAATCCCACCGCCCCAGCCCAAAAGGCAGCGACGGGGGAGGCAGAGACAGGAATTGCCCCCACTGCCATGGAGTCATTTTTTGAGGCCATGCGATCTTTTATGGCCAGCCAGGGAAGAATAGCAGCCACTACTGGTGTGGTAGCTCCCTCAGCCCCCCCTGACGATGCCCCGCTATGACTAAAGCCCGCACAGCCTGTCTACCTGTGTGCTCTCCGGTATGATGGATGGAAGAGACCGCTCGTGCAGATGGAGGTAGAGAAGGTTGAAGGGACTTATCTGCTGGATACGGGGGCATCATGCACCGTGATCCACGCAGCTAATCCCACCACCTCACCTCTGTCTAGCGGAGTTCATACGTCCTATCGGGGATCACCGGTAAGGAACAGGCGGGAGCATTCACCAAGCCGCTCTCAGTCCGCCTGGGCCCACTCCAAACCAAGTGGACGTGTGTCCTGGCGAGGTGGGAAGCGGAGGGGGGAAAGGGGATCCTAGGGGCCGACTTCATCGTGGGCCACGGGATCCTCGTGGATCTCCGCAACCATTGCCTTTGGGGAGCCGACACGGGTGAGGAGAATGGCGTGGGAGTTATCCCAGGAAAAGAAGGGAAGGGAACCCTGTGTACTGTGAAGCCGAAAGGAGGTTATGACCTGGGGCTCATGGTAGAGGGTGTCCCGGAGGAATTTAAAGCAGTCGTGCAGGCTCACATGGCTGCGTTCGCCACGCACAAACACGACTGCGGGAGGGTCACCGGGTTTGAGGTCAGGGTAGACGGAGACCCCATGGCCCGGCCCCAGAAGCAGTATAACTTTCCTAGAGAAGCAGAGCCCGATATGGAGATGGCCATATCCTCGTTGGTGCAGCAGGGAGTGCTGAGGCCCATAGCCACTCATGTTAATTCTCCGCTTTGGCCGGTCAAGAAACCGGACAATTCATGGAGAGCCACGGTGGACTATCGGGTGCTCAACAGCAATATCCCCGCGTGCGCCCCCACAGTGGCAGCAGTTGCCGACCTCATCGGAAGCATTCCAGCATCCGCGACTACGTTCACGGTGCTGGATATTTCGAATGGGTTTTGGTCGATCCCCTTGAGGAGGGAAGACCAGTATAAGTTCGCTTTTACTTTTAAGGGGCAACAGTATACTTGGAACTGTTTGCCGCAAGGTTTTCATAACAGCCCTAGCATCTTTCACCAGTGCATGGCGAGTAGTTTAAAGGAATTTAGCCAGCCCAGGCAATTGGTGCAGTATGTAGACGACCTGCTCTTGTTTACCGACTCAGTCGGGGAGCATGGCCCGCTACTGGCCGAATTGCTGGAGCTGTTGCAGAGGAAAGGTTTTAAAGTGAACCCTAGGAAAGCGCAGATCGGCCAGCAGGAGGTGAAATTCCTGGGCCTGACCGTCCGCGCAGGGGAACGAGCCATAGACAAGGCTCGGAGGGAAGCGGTCCAAGAGCTACCCGTCCCCAGTACTGTGAGGGGTGTGAGGTCGTTCTTAGGGCTAACGGGCTACTGCAGAGATTTTATTGAGGATTATGCGGCCACGGCAGCCCCTCTGCTCCAACTCCTACACAAGGGAGTGGAGTGGTCTTGGGATGAGGGGTGCCAGGCAGCATTTGTCCAGCTCAAGAGGGACCTGCAGACCGCACCAGCCCTGGGAGCGATAGATGGAGGGAGAGAGTTCTTTCTGGAGGTAGCGGCCAGCGGGGATAGTCTCAGTGCTGTGCTGCTCCAGGAGCGGCACGGCAGGCTAAGACCCGTGGTCTACTCCTCCAGAGTACTCACTGACGTGGAAAAGAGCTACTCAATTTGCGAGCGGCACCTTTTGGCCACGTACTGGGCTGTGAAAAGATCCTCGATCTTCACAGGCACCTCTCCTATCACCCTCCTCACACATCACACGCCCACCCAGATGCTTCTGGACGGGAGGATCAAAGATGGGACAGTCAGCAGTGCCCGCATTGTGCACTGGACCCTCCTCCTTTCCCAGATGGATCTGAGGGTGAGGGTCCTTTGCGAGCCAAAGCTCGGGGCTAACATGGTATATCCTGGAACAGCCCATCAGTGTTCCATAGAAGGGGTGTGGGAGGCGAACATTGGTCTACGGGCCGGGATACATCCCACAGGCCGCGAGATCTATGTAGACGGTTCCAGCATGGTATCCGCTGGTGAACGTCTCACGGGATGTGGAGTCTATGACCCATCGGCTAATATTGCCTTGGCGATCAAGCTCCCCAGCACCATGAGCGCCCAGCAGGCTGAACTGTCCGCGGTGGTGTACGTGGTTACCCACCCTGAGATCTTCCCCACCCCAGACACGATTTGCTCGGACAGTATGTTCACTTGCAACTCGTGCACGGAATACCTGGCAATCTGGTCCCGTCGCGGATATACCTCCGCCGACGGGAGGCCCTTAACAGTAAAACCCCTGCTGGAGAAAATCCTGGCAGCCGTGGGGGAGGAAGGCGAGGTCTTCATCCACAAAGTGAAGGCCCACTCCTCCACAGAACCCCGCAGCCAGGGCAACCAGCAAGCCGACACGCTGGCCAAGGAGGGTGCCCGTGCCGGCATTTTCTGGGACCCCTATGGGTCCGGGCCCGTGGCGGCAGTTAGAGGCAGGGGTGGGACCCAGAGGAGCTTAGGGGTAGCATTAGCCCCGGATCTTAAAACAGTCCAAGCCCAGGACCCTGTCCTGAAAACCGTCACTAGCGCAGTGAGCGAGGGTAGGAGGATAGAGGGCCCTTACGGCGCGGCAGCCCTCTCCATAAGAGAGGGCATGCTGTTCAGGGAAGGACAGTGGGTAGTACCCCAGCAGCACCGGAGGGAGTTCCTTCAACTGGCCCATGAAGGGCCGGGAGCAGGACACCCCGGGCCTGAGGCCACCTGGCGGCGGGTGGAACAGGCGGGATGGTGGCCAGGTCTCCGGGAAGATGTCCGCGAGTTCTGTGCTCGCTGTCTTGTGTGCGCTGCAAATAACCCCAACCCCCATAGAAGGAAGGTGCCCATGGGACACGTTAGGAGGGTAGAGGGACCATGGCAGTCGATCCAGATCGACTACATCGGGCCCCTACCCACCGCCCAGGGAGGCAACAAATATTGTCTCGTCCTGGTGGACGTGTTTTCCAAGTGGGTCGAGGCCTTCCCCTGTAGAAAAGCCACAGCATTAGGGACTGCAAAGATCTTGGTACGGGAGGTGTTCTCGCGGTGGGGGCTACCCCAGTTTGTGGAGTCCGACCAGGGAAGCCACTTCACCGGCCAGGTCATGCAGAATACACTTATGCTGCTCGGTATTCAGGGGAAGTGGCACGTAGCCCACAATCCACAGTCCTCAGGGATTGTGGAACGCATGAACTGCACCGTCAAAGAAAGGCTGAGGAAGGAGACAGCGGACTCACCCCGAAAATGGGCAGAGCTCCTGCCTCTAGTCCTCATGGGGATCCGGGCCAGTCAGTCAAAGAGTACGGGGTATTCCCCGCACGAGCTCATGACCGGTAGGGTCATGAGAACCCCCACCCATGTCCTAGCCCCAGTTCTTACTGAACGGCGGATTCGGGAGGTAAACCGGGATAAATTCACCCGAACACTCCTCGAGCGCCTGAAGCAGATTTACGAACAGGCAGCAGGTAGTCTGGGGAAGCAGCATCGGAATAACCGATTGCTGCTCGAGCCTAACAAAAGTCATCAGTGGGAGATAGGGGACCAGGTAATGGTGAGGAACTACGCCCGAGTGGGGAGTTTGGAGCCACTGTACATGGGACCCTATAGCATAGTAGATAAAGCCAGCCCCATGGTTTACACTGTAAAATTGCCCCGGCGGACGAAATGGTTTCATATAAACCATTGTAAACAATTTTACAACACCAAGTTATAGTCCAGCAATTTTATTTTAAATTCACAATAACTTGGTGTTGTAAAATTGTTTACAATTGTCAACCCCAGTCCATCACCGGCATCTCCACATCATATAAACCAATGTAAGCTGTTTAGATCGGAGGCGAAAAAGCAGGCAGCTGGGCTCCAACCCGAGGTGAGAAATCCCCAGCTCCCAGCAGGTCACAGCTCACAGGCAGCACCTGCAGGGGCAGTCAGGGGAGGAGTCACCCAGACCCCTGTCCAAACCATTCCCCCTCTCTTCTGGGACTCAGGTGGGGAGGAGGAGGAGCCCGAGGCAGGTAGTCCCGCCCCCGACCTAGGTTTTGAACCTGGAGAGGAAGACTCTCAGCCTCCGGCAGCAGGCAGCGAAGGGTTGCCTGTCCCCAGCTCAGACTTGGGAAGGGAGGAGCCACAGGGGAAAAGCCCCCAGCCAGCGAGGGCTGCGACCCACAGCAAGGGTCTGCTCGCCAGGGTAGCCCCACCAACAGCACCTCCTAGGAGGTCCCCTCGGACACCCCAGCCGAGGAAGGCATGGTCGCCGGCTCCCCAGTTTAAAAGGGCTACCTCCCGTGCTAAAGTTAAGTCGAAAGACAAAGGTCCTCAGCCAGCAGTCGCGGGCTGTGAGGGACCGGAAGTAAAGCTCAGTACAGCCAAGCCGCAGGGAGCAGCCTGCAGCAGTCCTGACAGAATCTGAGCTGGCCGCTCGGAGACGGGCGGCGGATGTATATAACTTTAGCAGTTAAGTTTGTAGTTTTAAGTTAAGATGTATACGTTTATTATAAGGTGTGGAACCGTAATGTAATTTTAAGATGGAACCGTTCCAGTGTTGTCTCCGTGAGCCGAGGTCCAGGGACCCGCTCACACTTCACCCGAGCCAGGCAGCCTATCGGGAGCCCGGCCAGATGTTCTTTATCTTTTACAGGGAATGTTCGGAGGAGTGATCCTGCTCGCCCTGTCTGGGCTGAGCCTCGCGAGAAGGGGCGATACCGAGGACCACCACATCTTCGGATGCTCCGGAAAAACGGCGCCCCTCGCCCACGATGGGAGTGGCCTACACGAGGCGGATGAAATCGCCTTGTACACTCACGAGGGGAGCTGGCCCGGATGGCTGGGGTCAAATTCGACCCAGTACTCGAGCCAGGCCGGTTTTTCATACAGGGAGACCTCCCTCCAGTGCCCGAGGATACGAATTGTCACCCCAAGGATTAGCGTCACCGTGGGAAAAGGAATATGTTTGTCATGTAAAGGCAACGTTCCCCTGGATAGGTGGTGGTGGCTTAGGAAATTCAGTAAGGATATGGGGAACCCCAGGGTAGAGTGGGAAAGGTTAGGGAATAACACCCACAGGACCATCAGAGGGACCCAGGGAGGGTTAAGTGTGTGCTGGGACAAATGGTGGGAACCGGATCAGGGGATCTATGTCTGTATGTGGGGTTCAGAGAAAGTCTGCCCCACAGGCATTTCCATCATTTTCCACAGCCAGTGGCAAGATGACGGGAGGGGGATGGACTGGGAATCGCGCCTGGGCGCATGTGCGATCCCATACTCCCCAATCTCGGTTAATGCCACTGAATTAGTAACCCGCCCCCGACAGCCCCTGCCCACAACTGTGACGTCACGTATGATAGTAGAGGGATGCCCCGCCACCACCAAGGGACCAGGGAACGGCTTGGTGCTAGTACCTACAGACCAGGTGCTGTATCAAGGGGTGCACTACGCGGTAGCCTCCGTGATTTTGAACCTCACCGAGGTACACCTACCCGCGTGGTGCCCCACAGAGACCGCGCAGTTGTATCAAGCCCTCTTAAAAGAGATGTTCCGTAAATGTTATCAGTTTGATTTTTCAGACGTTGACAGAACCAGACTATACACCCACGAGCTTTTGGACGGGATTGGGAGACAAAGAAGGGGTGTTTTTAACGATGTCTTAACTGGTTTTAACACGGGGTCTTCTGTCATCAACAGCTTAGATGACATCGAGCTGCAGACCCAGATTAATGGTTTAAAAACTCAATTAAAGAAAATATTAATCGATGTGAATAAGGTGGTGGGTTCGGAACTGCACGAAGATCAGGCCATGACTCTCCACTTAAAAGAGATCATAGCGGAGCTGGAAAAGCATGCAGAGACGGTGAATGCGCTCATTAGGGAGGGTTGGAATGTGTCAGACCAGGCGGCGCAGAATGAAGTGTGCGTGCTGTATGGGGCATGGTTGCTGGGCGAGGCCCGCAGCAATCTGGAGGATTTAAAGCAAGGTTTAGTCCCCTCCTGGATCAGCAACAAACACCTCGCAGCCCTCCACCCTTTTGAGAATACATTAAGTCCGTGCCAGCTCCGCCTCTGAGGCCTACCCAGTCCCAGTGGACTGTGGGCGTTCCAACCACACCATCATAGGGATAGTTGTAAGGATGCCAGTCATGGGCGGGACGGCCCGACCCGTGCCGGTGTACAGGGTGGAGAACATTGGTGTCATTCAGGGGGGTGCACACGTTCGTTTCACAGCGGTCCCGCCCAACGTCATAAAGTGGGAGCATGGTATGACTGGTACTGACCTCTCGGGGTGCCAGAGCCGGGGATCACACATAATCCTGTGTCCCCAGCACTTGAACGCCTGTTCAAAACTGCAGTGCGGGTTCAGAGCTGCTGACGCGAAGCCTATAAACTGCACCATGGAAGCCATGGCACAAGGCCATGTTCCCCCACAGGTGGCGTATATAGGAGGTGGGACATATTGTATCACCACAGCAGCGTCTCACTACCAGCATGGTCAGCACAGCTGGTGTGCGGTGAGTGACAGCAGTTTCTGCTTTAAACCCCAGGCAGAAGTTCAAGTGGCACAGATACGAATTGTCCCCATCCCTGAACCATCCACTGTTCACCTCACTGTGAAAGAGAATTTCACCAACCTCCAAAAGTATGTAGCCCACTTTGGCTACCAGATCCCCCTCTCCCAGAACACCTCGTTAAATTATTAAAAGCAGTAGGGGTGTCCCAAAAACACTTTTACACGCTGGAACAGAAGACTGTCCAGATAGGGGCCGATATTCTGAGTATTACGACCCCACCCTGGTGGGACATCTTTGAGAATATAGAGGTCCCCTCCTGGATTCGTCTGGCATCACACGTGCTAGTAATCTGTCAGCTCGGGATCGTCCTCTACCTGGTTTGCGTCCAGTGTAGGAATAGGGGTCTCAAGGTAGTAGTTACAACACAAAGGGTATGGAAGGACCAGTATGCTCGGGTAGACGAAACACCCGTGTGAGTTCGGGGACGCATCCCTTGCGAGTGATGGCAGCCTGCTTCATTATTTTAATAAAGATGGTCCCTTCCGTTTGTTGTTTTCAATAAAGTAATGTTTACGTTTTGATGTTATTTTGAATAAAGATTGTTCATTGTTGTGTTGTATAGTATGCGAAATACTGTTTCATCCCAAGTGGTGCAGGGGTATTTGGACCCCTCCGTGCTGGGATTGTTGTAATTCAACCTTGTTTTCTATCCCAATGCCTGCCATACACTGGGGTTCTCTCCAAGTAAGGGAATGTATGTGTCGAGGGATTAGGGATAGGTAAATAAAGGGGAAGGTTGTTTGCGACAGTCAGAAATCTTTGCTCACCTTGCATGGACACTTCAAGCAAGTTTAAGTATCCACAGGGGGGAGTGAAGGGATTCGCAAAATTTCACATGTTCCCCCCACCCCGAAGATTTATTGGAGTTATTAAAGAAACCCTGGTGTGACTGTTTTAAAAAATCCAAGGTCTCTCAAAATGGCTGCAGTCAGACACATGGCCAAGGACCGGCAGATTTGAAATTGCATTTTTCAACAACTTGGCAGGTTTTCGTGTCTAGACAGGTTTCTTTAAACAATGCAGCTGCATTCTAGCCCTGAGGCAAGCTATCAACATGGCCGGTCAACACATCAAAATTCGAGCAGGAAGTGATCGCAGGACAAAAGGTGAACCATCAAGGTACATTCGGAACAATGGTAAAGCAGTTAGCAAACAGATCGATACAGGAACCGGCCATTAATGTAAATGGGCCAGAGATGGGGTCCTTTGTCTTACGTTTCGTGCTTAAATCAAACAATGAAGCAAGCTGATGAGGTATGAAAAAACCTGTTACCAAGAGGGTATAACTGAAGCTGCCCAGTATATTTCTAGGAGTAGCTGCTCTCTTCGTCTCTTGGCCCTGTCCTGTCTGTCTGCTAGCAACTAAGAAGGAAGGCCATCCAGTAAACCTCGCAACCACATGTCGACGGCAGCAGCAGGCACAGGGGCCAGGCCTTTTCATCTGTTTTCACCGGTGAGCATTAATTTTCTGGCTGCCACAAGACAACCTAGCATAAGTGTAAGGGTGGGGGTTAAAGGGGATATTGCTAAACTTGTGATTTTAGAATTTTCCCTCGATGTGTCTGTTTCTTTCAACCCGATAAGTGTAAGACTGTATTACATCCATAGCGATTTCTTTATCTTCTGTATTATACTGTTTACCTTGTAGTTTTAGTTTTCTTATTAATAAACATTGGTTTTCCTTGTACCAATCCACTGGTCTGTTTGTCTGTCTTTGTTACCACTCGATAAGTCCTCAGCTCAGAATCAGGAAGGGGTAAGCGATTCGCAACCGCACTGCGGGCAGGGCAGCTCAGGAAAACATAACTGGCTGACCTATTATAAGCCCGAGAAACAGTAAAAAAAAGAAACCCCTTACATCGCGAATGAGTGCATTCACTGTTTTCGCGTGCCTTTCCAACTCAGCAATAATCTCCTTTAAATGGAGCGTCATGGCCTGGTCCTCGTGTCGCTCTGAGCCGACCACTGTGTTCTCCTCTGTTAAGATTTTTCGTAATTGTGTTTTTAAACCGTTTATTTGTGTCTGCAATTCTCTGTCATCCAGACTGTTTATCACAGAGGATCCTGTATTATATGCTGTGAAAACATCATTCCAGGTTCCCCTTCTTTGTCTCCCCGTATTGCTAAAGTACTCAGTGTAGGTAGTGTACAGTTCTGTTTTGTCCACATTGGCAAAATCGAACTCGTAGAATTTCCTGAACATTTCTCTTAACAGGGCCTGGTAAAGCTGTTCTGTCTCCTTGGGGTACCACTCAGGTAAGTGTACCTCTGTGAGGTTTAGAATCACGTTCCTGGGCCACTTGAACTTCTGCCTCGGGTTTAAAAGGTATAGCACCTTTTCGGTCGGCACTAGTACCAGCCCATTCCCTGGTCCCTTGGTGGTGGCAGGGCACTTCTCCACATGTGTCCTTACTGTCAGGGCCGTGGGCAGGGCCTTTCGGGCACGTGCCACGAGTTCAGTGGCCTTAACTGAGGCTGGAGAGGATGGGGTTATGCAAGTGTGTAGGTGGGAATCCCATTCCACCCCCTTCCCCTTGTCCAGCCATGCTGCGGAAAAGATAATGGATACGCCCATGGGGCAGGCCTTCCGCGATCCCCACATGCAGACATAGATTCCCTGTTCCGATTCCCACCACTTGTCCCAGCACACGCTCACCGCCCCCCATGGTTCCCTGTAATGGTTCGATGGGTGTCGTTCCCCAGTCGCTCCCAGTCAGCTGTACGGTCCCCCATGTCTCTGCTCAGCTTCCTGAGCCACCACCACCTTCCCAGGGGAACCTGTCCTCTGCAGGTCAGGCACACGCGTTTCCCCTCAGTGACCCCGACCTGTGAGGCCACCACCTGTATGCTGGGGCAGGGGAGGGAGGCCTCCCCATAGGTGAACCCGGTCTGACTGGAGTATCGGGTGGAGTTCGATCCCAGCCACCCTGCCCATCTTCCCACATGGGAATAGGTGGTGATCTCCTCCACGTTACCTTCACTGCCCCCCCGCAGTCACAACCGGTGCTCTCTCCCCTGAGCACCCAAAAATGTGGGAGTCCTCCACGTCACCTCGTCTCCCAGCGGCCATTCCTATCAGGGCGAGTCGGAGTATGTCCCCCATCCTATCGAAATCCCTTCTGTAGGGAGACATAAGAGCATATAGCCAGGTCCCGAACAGATTCGCTGGCTTGGGTGAAGCACAGTCGAGTCTTGCAACCTCGACTCAATACAAACACTCTTAAACAATAATACTTAAACTACCAACCACCTTATTTAAAATTTAACTAAAACACCCAAACTTAACAATCTCAAAATTAAATAACAGAAGCTATGTACATCCGCCGCCCGTCCCCGGGCGGCCAGGCTAATCCCTGTTCGGGTTACAGCACACTACTCCCTTCGGTGTGGCTGCCCTGTCCTGTACCTTTGGTCCCTCGCAGCCTGCGGCTGCTGGCTGGGGACCTCTGTCCTCAGATCGATCCCTGACTTGAGGGGCTGCCCTTTTAAACTGGGGAGCCGGGGACCAGGGTTTCTTTGGCCGTGGCGTTCATGGGGACCTTCTAGGGACTCTGGCTGGTCGGGGTTTTCTGGCTGGTGAGTCTTTAACTCGAGCCACTGTCCCCTCTTGTGCGGTCTGTGGAATCTCCACTGCCGCTGGCTGGGGATTTCTATCCTCAGGCTGTACCTCTTCTAAACCTGTGTCAGGGGCAGGTAACTCTCTGCCCTCAGGTCCCACCTCGTCTGAGTCCCAGATGAGCGGGGGAGTGTCCCAAACGGTGGGTGGGATGGGCCTTCCCTTAAAACAAGCCACTGCACCCGCCTGTGCAGTCTGTGAGTTTGCTCCTGCTGCAGGCTGAGGACTTTTATCCTCAGACCTTGCCCCAACTGGCTGTTCCCTTCTCTCGGATTTAAACAACTTACATTGGTTAATGTGGAACCATTTGGTGCGCCGAGGCAGCTTTATGGCGTATACCATGGGGCTTGCCTTATCTACAATGCTGTAGGGCCCCTTGTATAATGGTTCTAGACTGCCTACCCGAGCAAAATTCCTAACCATAACCTGATCCCCTATCTCCCACTGGTGATGCGTACGGGGTTCGAGCAGCAATCGGTTACTCCGATGTTGCCTTCCCATGTTCCCAGCCACTTGCCCGTGGACCTGTTTGAGGTGCTCGAGGAGGTTACTGGTGAAACTGTCCCGGTTAACCTCCCTGAGCTGACCCTCTGTGAGCACCGGAGCTAGTACATGGGTGGGGGTCCGCATAAGCCTACCAGTCATCAGCTCGTGTGGGGAATACCCCGTGCCTTTTGACTGGCTGGCTCGGATCCCCATCAAGACCAATGGTAGGACCTCTGCCCACTTTCTAGGTGAGTCTACCGTCTCTTTCCTCAGCCTTTCTTTCAAGGTTCTGTTCATCCTCTCTACAATCCCTGAGGACTGTGGGTTGTGTGCAACGTGCTATTTCCCCTCTATGCCGAGTACCATAAGGGTATTCTGCATGACCTGCCCGGGTCGTCCCTTGGCACTACCTGTGGTGTCTGAACCGTCCTCCCCAGGTTCCCTGTGAAGTCGACCTGGGCTGCACTCGGGCTTATGAGGCACACCATGCCTTTTGCCGTCCTTAGAGCAAGTTTCAGACTCTCTATCTGCTTCTGGCAGGGGCCATGGTCTGCATCCTCAAACCTCTGTGCACTCTCTATCTTATAGGCTGCCTGTAAGCCTTTTACTTTCTCCTCCTGCTCTCTTACTTGACTCGCCAGGCGGGCATTCTTTTCCCGCAACCTCAGCTCGTTGTTCTTGGCCTCAGTGACCTGACACTGTAAATATTCCTGCTGGGTCTTATGCTCCCCCACTAACTGCACCCTTTCCTGGTTCAGAGTCTGCAATGCTAACAGTAACTTCTCCCCTGCTAGGGCCTTCGTTTGGATTTCCAGGGCTGACTGCCGGATCTCAGCTGCCTGTGCTTCAACGAGCCTGTCCAAAAGCTGGATCTGTTTCTTGAAGCACATCAGCCAGACTGCCTTGTCTATGGATGTTTTATGATCCTTCCCTCCTGTCCATTTAGCTGCAGCATCTACCGGGCGCCCAGCCTTTAACAGATTAGTGACCAACTTTTTTTCCATATTCACCTTACTGAACACATAATCTGAAATCCTCTCTTCCATTACAGTTCTCTCTTCCAAATCAGTGTCCACTGTGTCACATCCCTTTTGCCAAAGTCCCATCTGGGTCGCCATTCTGTCGGGGGTGGTGGTGTGTGTCAGCTTCACCTCTGACTACTGAGCGGTTCGAATCGCTCCCACTCCCTGGGTTCTAGACCTTAGACTTATTTGGGGGTTGTGACAAAGTGCAGCAGACAACTGGTTTTGGTGCAAGAAACTTTGACCTTTAGTCAAGAGAGAAAATACAACACAACAATCTTAACACTCTAATAAAATGGGGAACACTTCAGTACACACGAGGGAAATTACAGTAGAAAGATACCTCACCCCTCCCAATCCCACTGTACTAGCTAGGTTGGACTCTAAAGGACCAGAGATAATGCTCACCAAACGAATCCTTGACAGTAATTCACCCAGAGGTAAGTCAGGAATAGATTGTAGAGTGGAAACTTTGTGGATCTTCGGTTTTCTCCCGAGTTGGTTCTCTTTGGTCGCGGTGGCTCAATATTACCCGGTTGGTTGGTGGTAATATTTGGTTGGTTGTTTCGTAAGGCCCTTGTTGCTGCGAGGTGTCTGATGGTCACTGGGGCTGTTGCTCTGCTTTCTTCTTGTGTGTCGGCCTGCTTCTCTGTTGCCCCCTCGCCTTGTTGAACTGTCGCCTCCCGAACTGTCGAACTCCTGGCTGAACTGAACTGAACAATCCTTTGCCCTTGCAGGTCTGGCTGACCGGTTCTCTCATGTGGGGTTCGTTGGTTTCGCTGGAAGCTGCTCTCCTTCCAGAGACAGGCAGAACAAGAGAAGCAGAACACAAGAGCCAGAGAGAGAGAGAGAGCGGTTTCGAGTTTCCACTTCTATATCCCTCTCTTATAATGGTCTTCGTCACTTAAAAAAAAAGGCACTTCATGTCTGTTTAAACAGTTCTTACAAAGTCCTTCAGAATCTTTGATGGCTTTTGATGGTCCCTCATCATGTTGCAATTGCTTCTCCCGATGGGTCATTGTTTTAATTCCGATTTGCTGATCACCTGGTATACAAGGCTTCCTTTTGTATCCAACGTCCTAGGTGTTGATCGGTTTTGTTTTAAAACAAAGACATGGCCCCACCATGTCTGGAGCAGTTGCCTCTTTCAATGGCCGACTGCCTTTCGAATTCGTGCTGAGTGTTGACCACCTGCTGTAGGCTTTGCATTAAAACAGAGACATGTCTGAAGCAGGAATTCTCCCACATTCCACTGTGTGTGTTGTTGATTCGTCTGGTGACCTCTCACCTATCCTTCCATCTTAGGATTTTAGTCAATGGCCAAAGTTTTCCATACTCAGGGAAAAGGTGAATTCCCAGAATTCTTACTGTCGCCCCTACGAGGAAGCGAGTCCCTTAAAGGACGTGGATTCCTCAAAAAGTACTTTTCCCTGGTTGATGTTTCTTGGTGCAGCGTGTGTGTGAGTCGGCCCAATATTTCATCACCCTGAAATGGTTAGAAAAGAGTCCAAAGTCCTTTTCTTTAGGGTTTTTCTCTGAGTTTTGGGGGATCTGTGAATTTTGAGAATCTTATAATGTTGACGCAGTGCGAGGCCCTGTGAAACACACTGTCGGTGACCTGCCTTATGCAGTGTGTGCAGACAACTGAGAGACCCCAGCAATATCCCCGGTGGCACCCTGGAATGATCCGGAGGTGAAGAAGTTGAGGGCAGTGATGACTTTGACAGCGACAGATAAGAAGATGCTGCTCGGCCCAGCCAGGAGCAGCTCGGCATGAAGGAGGCTGCAGATGTGTGCGACTACCTGGTGACTGACTCTGAGCCTCCGTATGCACTGCTCCTCAGAGAGGTCCAGGAAGCTGAGCCTCGGTCTGTAGACCCTGTGGCGAGGGTAGTGCCTCCTGCGACGTCGCTCTCTCTGTGTTGCCCTCCGTGCTCTTGTGCAGGTCCCTGTGGTGCACTGTGTTGTGGAGCTCCACGTGGCGGAGGTGGACAGCATGCCTGGCGAGGCTGGTGATGTTGCTCGTCCTCGGATGTAGTGGGGAATGCAGACATGGCGCCCCCCCATCCTGACGGTGTGAGTTTGAGGGGGTCCGCAAAGTAGGTAAATATGTTTGCACAGCAGAGTTTAGGGTGTAAATTAATAATTTTGAGTGGAAAGACAAAGGTGTTGCAGCCAAAACTTTGTCTGAAGTGACAGAGTGCCCGGCTGCAATAAATGAGGTTTTCTCCCCAACTGTCAAATAATCCTGTGCATCTCCCACCGGCTGCTGGTGAAACACGTCTGCTCCAACAGGGAGTGTTTCCCACAGCACGGGAAACACACTGAGGATCCTTCAAAATCGCACCCCCGTCAAAATGTCCGCTCAGTGAGGTCTCTCAAGTACTTTAACTGTCAAGGGATGTAAATCATCATCCTCCCGCCGGCTTTAATTACTGGTGGGAGTCCCACATGCGGGAGGTGCACACACCCGGACACGTCACTGGGGAACCCGGAAGTCAGTGGGTTGGAGCCGGGCTCCGAACCCGCTCCGGATTTATACAATTTTAGGACCTCCCCCACCCCCAATGCACCCACTCCATCATCCGAAAATCGGCCCCCACATCTAATTCAGATCACAAAGGAGGTCCCATTCTCACACCCTGCGTTGCACTATTGTACAGTTAAATATTGGACAGTACAAGAGTATCCTGAACATAAGGCTCTCAGATCACAAGAGTGACCAACACCACAGTACCCCAGAGAATATCCAAGGCAAGACCCTGAACTTATAACATTCACCTCGATGAGCACAAAGATTATTGAAGTGTTTTGTGTTTCTGATGGTGTTTAGGTTTCTCTCTGGGCCACACAGGGTGCGTGACAGAAGCTGGGTTCCTGCTTTAACATATTGAGGTCAGAGGTTCATCCCAGTTTACCATTTGTCTCTGATTTTACACTGGGTGTGAGTGCCCGCCCGCCCCGAGCACCTCACCCATTACTGCAACCTGTTTACTCCAAAGGTCTTTATGTCATTGACCGAGCTCTCTCGATACGTGTCCTGGTGATCAGCACACACTGGAACGAGAAGTGCAAACAGATGGAGTGGCCGAGGACCCAGACTGTCAGCCGTTGTCTCCTGGCTTCTGTTTTTGTCAGTTGATGATTCATTCAAAAACAAAAAGTCGAAAGGAAGATTTCAACTGAAATTGGAATCAAAACATTAAAATACTGAGCTTGTGTTGAGAGCAAAGAATCCCGTTCCCCTGCTCAGGGTCGACCATCTTCAAATTCATTTAAATTACCTTCCAACCCATCCCGTTCCTGCTCTGTGCTGCTCTCGCTGCTCCGAGCAGGGGCGGGAGTTGTGGCCGAACAGTGAGTGTCACTGCCCCTCGATCAGAGAGAGGAAAACAGATGAGCACAAAACACTGACCAGTGGCTCAAGGCGGAAAGTCCATGTGCAGACTCTGGGTGAGAAATCCTTCAGTCCCAACTCTGAACAAACCTTCCCACACTCACCGTACACACTCACTGTCCACACTCACAGTTCACACTCACCGTACACACTCACCGACCACACTCACTGTCCACATTCACTGCCCACACTCACTGCCCGCACTCACCGTCCACACTCACTGGCCACTCTCACTGTTCACTCCCACTGCCCACACTCACTGTCCACTCTCACTGCCCACACTCACTGTCCACACTCACTGCCCACACTCACTGTCCACTCTCACTGTCCACTCTCACTGCCCACACTCGCTGTTCACACTCATTGTCCACTCTCACTGTCCATTCTCACTGTCCACTCTCACTGCCCACACTCACTGTCCAATCTGACTGCCCACACTCACTGTCCACACTCGCTGTTCACACTCATTATCCACTCTCACTGTCCACTCTCACTGCCCACACTCACTGCCCACACTCACTGTCCACACTCACCGTCCACACTCAATGTCCACTCTCACTGTCCACTCTCACTGCCCACACTCGCTGTTCACACTCATTGTCCACTCTCACTGTCCATTCTCACTGTCCACTCTCACTGCCCACACTCACTGTCCACTCTGACTGCCCACACTCACTGTCCACTCTCACTGCCCACACTCACTGTTCACACTCATTGTCCACTCTCACTGCCCACACTCACTGTCCACTCAGACTGCCCACACTCACTGTCCAATCTGACTGACCGCACTCACTGCCCACACTCGCTGTTCACACTCATTATCCACTCTCACTGTCCACTCTCACTGCCCACACTCACTGCCCACACTCACTGTCCACACTCACTGCCCATACTCACTGTCCACTCTCACTGCCCGCACTCACTGTCCACTCTCACTGTCCACACTCACTGTCCAATCTGACTGCCCGCACTCACTGCCCACACTCGCTGTTCACACTCATTATCCACTCTCACTGTCCACTCTCACTGCCCACACTCACTGCCCACACTCACTGTCCACACTCACTGCCCACACTCACTGTCCACTCTCACTGCCCGCACTCACTGTCCACTCTCACTGTCCACTCTGAATGTCCACACTCGCTGTTCACACTCACTGTCCACTCTCACTGCCCACACTCACAGACCACACTCACTGTCCACTCCCACTGCCCACACTCACTGTCCACTCTCACTGCCCACACTCACTGTCCACACTCACTGTCCACTCTCACTGTCCACTATCACTGCCCAAACTCGCTGTTCACACTCATTGTCCACTCTCACTGTCCACTCTCACTGTCCACTCTCACTGCCCACACTCACTGACCACACTCACTGTCCACTCTCACTGTCCACTCTCACTGTTCACACTCACTGTCCACTCTCACTGTCCATTCTCACTGCCCACACTCACTGTCCATTCTCACTGCACAAGCTCACTGCCCACACTCACTGTCCACTCTGACTGCCCACACTCACTGTCCACTCTCACTGCCCACACTCACTGTTCACACTCACTGTCCACTCTCACTGTCCACTCTCACTGTCCACTCTCAATGTCCACTCTCACTGCCCACACTCACTGCCCACACTCACTGTCCACTCTGACTGCCCACACTCACTGTCCAGTCTCACTGCCCACACTCACTGTTCACTCTCACTGTCCATTCTCACTGTCCACGCTCACTGTCCACTCTCACTGCCCACGCTCACTGCCCACACTCACTGTCCACACTCACTGCCCACACTCACTGTCCACACTCACTGCCCACACTCACTGCCCACACTCACTGTCCACTCTCACTGCCCTCACTCACTGTCCACTCTCACTGTCCACTCTCACTGCCCACACTCACTGTCCACTCTCACTGCCCACACTCGCTGTTCACACTCACTGTCCACTCTCACTGTCCACTCTCACCGTCCGCACTCACTGTCCACTCTCACCGCCCACACTCACTGTCCACACTCACTGTCCACTCTCACCGCCCGCACTCACTGTCCACTCTCACCGCCCACACTCACTGCCCATTCTCACTGTCCACTCTCACCGCCCGCACTCACTGTCCACTCTCACCGCCCACACTCACTGTCCACACTCACTGTCCACTCTCACCGCCCACACTCACTGTCCACACTCACTGTCCACTCTCACCGCCCGCACTCACTGTCCACACTCACTGTCCACACTCACTGCCCACACTCACTGTCCACTCTCACCGCCCACACTCACTGTCCACACTCACTGTCCACACTCACCATCCACTCTCACCGCCCACACTCACTGTCCACACTCACTGTCCACACTCACCATCCACTCTCACCGCCCACTTTCACCACCCACACTCACTGTCCACACTCACTGTCCACTCTCACGGTCCACTCTCACCGCCCACTTTCACCACCCACACTCACTGTCCACACTCACCGCCCACACTCACTGTCCACACTCACTGCCCACACTCACCGTCCACAGTCACCGTCCACTCTCACTGTCCACTCTTGCTGTCCACGCTCACTGCCCACACTCACTGCCCGCACTCACTGATAACTCTCACTGTCCACTCTCACTGTTCACACTCACTGTTCACACTCACTGCCCACACTAACTGCCCACACTCGCTGTTCGCACTCACTGTCCACACTCGCTGTTCACACTCACTGCCCACACTTACCGCCCACACTCGCTGTTCACACTCACTGTCCACGCTCACTGCCCGCACACACTGTACACACTCACTGTCCACACTCGCTGTTCACATTCACTGTCCACACTTCCTCCCTGCACATTGCTTGCACACACTGCTTGCACACACTCCTCACACACGCTGCCTGCATGTATTTCCCACTCTCACTGCCTGCACTCACCGTCCACACTCACTGTCCATACTCACTGACCACACTCACTGTCCTCACTCACTGTCCACACTCACTGTCCATACTCACTGCCCACACTCGCAGTCCTCACTCACTGTCCATACTCACTGCCCGCACTCATTGCCCGCACTCACTGACCCACACTCACTGTCCACACTCACCATCCACTCTCACCGCCCAGTCTCACTGCCCACACTCACTGTCCACTCTCACCGCCCACACTCACTGTCCACACTCACTGTCCACACTCACCGTCCACACTCACTGTCCACACTCACTGTCCACTCTTGCTGTCCATGCTCACTGCCCACACTCACTGCCCGCACTCACTGATAACTCTCACTGTCCACTCTCACTGTTCACACTCACTGTTCACACTCACTGCCCACACTTACTGCCCACACTCGCTGTTCGCACTCACTGTCCACACTCGCTGTTCACACTCACTGCCCACACTTACCGCCCACACTCGCTGTTCACACTCACTGTCCACGCTCACTGCCCGCACACACTGTCCACACTCACTGTCCATTCTCACTGACCACACTCACTGTCCTCACTCACTGTCCACACTCACTGCCCACTCTCACTGCCCGCACTCACTGTCCACACTCACTGTCCACACTCACTGTCCTCACTCACTGCCCGCACTCACTGTCCCACACTCACTGTCCACTCTCACCGCCCACACTCACTGTCCACTCTCACCGCCCACACTCACTGTCCACACTCACTGCCCACTCTCACTGTCCTCACTCACTGCCCACTCTCACTGCCCGCACTCACTGTCCACACTCACTGCCCACACTCACTGCCTGCACTCACCGCCCACACTCGCTGATCATATTCACTGTCCACACTTACTCCCTGCACATTGCTTGCACACACTGCTTGCACACACTCCTCACACACGCTGCCTGCACTAATTTCCCACACTCACTGCCCGCACTCACTGTCCTCACTCACTGTCCACACTCACTGCCCGCACTCACTGCCCGCACTCACTGTCCCACACTCACTGTCCACTCTCACCGCCCACACTCACTGTCCACACTCACTGTCCACACTCAACGTCCACTCTCACCGCCCACTCTCACTGCCCACACTCACTGTCCACTCTCACCGCCCACACTCACTGTCCACACTCACCGTCCACACTCACTGTCCACTCTCACTGTCCACTCTTGCTGTCCACGTTCACTGCCCACACTCACTGCCCGCACTCACTGTCCACACTCACTGTCCACACTCACCGTCCACACTCACTGTCCACTCTCACTGTCCACTCTTGCTGTCCATGCTCACTGCCCACACTCACTGCCCGCACTCACTGATAACTCTCACTGTCCACTCTCACTGTTCACACTCACTGTTCACACTCACTGCCCACACTTACCGCCCACACTCGCTGTTCGCACTCACTGTCCACACTCGCTGTTCACACTCACTGCCCACACTTACCGCCCACACTCGCTGTTCACACTCACTGTCCACGCTCACTGCCTGCACACACTGTCCACACTCACTGTCCATTCTCACTGACCACACTCACTGTCCTCACTCACTGTCCACACTCACTGCCCACTCTCACTGCCCGCACTCACTGTCCACACTCACTGTCCACACTCACTGTCCTCACTCACTGCCCACTCTCACTGCCTGCACTCACCGCCCACACTCACTGTTCACATTCACTGTCCACACTTACTCCCTGCACATTGCTTGCACACACTGCTTGCACACACTCCTCACACACGCTGCCTGCACTAATTTCCCATTCTCACTGCCCACACTCATTGCCCGCACTCACTGACCCACACTCACTGTCCACACTCACCATCCACTCTCACCGCCCAGTCTCACTGCCCACACTCACTGTCCACTCTCACCGCCCACACTCACTGCCCACACTCACTGTCCACACTCACTGCCTGCACTCACTGTCCACTCTCACCGCCCACACTCACTGTCCACACTCACTGCCCACACTCACTGTCCACACTCACTGCCCACACTCACTGTCCACACTCACTGTCCTCACTCACTGCCCACACTCACTGTCCACACTCACTGACCCACACTCACTGTCCATACTCACTGCCCACACTCATTGCCCGCACTCACTGACCCACACTCACTGTCCACACTCACCATCCACTCTCACCGCCCAGTCTCACTGCCCACACTCACTGTCCACTCTCACCGCCCACACTCACTGTCCACACTCACTGCCCACACTCACTGTCCACACTCACTGTCCTCACTCACTGCCCACACTCACTGCCCACACTCACTGCCTGCACTCACCGCCCACACCCGCTGTTCATATTCACTGTCCACACTTACTCCCTGCACATTGCTTGCACACACTGCTTGCACACACTCCTCACACACGCTGCCTGCACTAATTTCCCACACTCACTGCCCGCACTCACTGTCCTCACTCACTGACCACACTCACTGTCCACACTCACTGTCCTCACTCACTGTCCACACTCACTGCCCACTCTCACTGCCCGCACTGACTGCCCAAACTCACTGTCCACACTCACTGTTCACTCTCACCGCCCACATTCACTGTCGACACTCACTGTCCACACTCACGGTCCACACTCACTGTCCATACTCACTGCCCGCACTCATTGATAACGCTCACTGCCCACACTCACTGTCCACTCTCACCGCCCACACTCACTGCCACACTCACTGTCCACTCTCACCGCCCACACTCACTGTCGACACTCACTGTCCACACACACCGTCCACACTCACTGTCCACTCTCACTGTCCACTCTCACTGCCCACACTCACTGCCCACACTCACTGATAACGCTCACTGTCCACTCTCACTGTCCACACTCACAGTTCACACTCACTGCCCACACTCGCTGTTCGCACTCACTGTCCACACTCGCTGTTCACACTCACTGCCCACACTTACTGCCCACACTCGCTGTTCACACTCACTGTCCACTCTCACTGTCCAGACTCACTGTTCGCACTCACTGCCCACACTAGCTGTTCACATTCACTGTCCACACTTACTCCCTGCACATTGCTTGCACACACTGCTTGCACACACTCCTCACACACGCTGCCTGCACTTATTTCGCACTCTCACTGCCTGCACTCACTGCCCACACTCACTGTCCACACTCACTGTCCATACTCACTGCCCAAAGTCACTGTCCGCACTCACTGCCCACACTCACTGTCCACACTCACTGTCCTCACTCACTGTCCACACTCACTGCACACTCTCACCGCCCTCACTCACTGCCCACACTCGCTGTTCACACTCACTGTCCCCACTCACTGCCCACTCTCACCGCCCACACTCACTGCCCACACTCGCTGCCCACACTCACTGCCCACACACGCTGTTCACACTCACTGTCCACTCTCACTCACTGCCCGCACTCAATGATAACTCTCACTGTCCACTCTCACTGTTTACACTCACTGTTCACACTCACTGCCCACACTTACTGCCCACACTCGCTGTTCGCACTCACTGTCCACACTCGCTGTTCACACTCACTGCCCACACTTACCGCCCACACTCCCTGTTCACACTCACTGTCCACTCTCACTGCCCGCACACACTGTCCACACTCACTGTCCACTCTCACTGTCCACTCTCACTGCCCACACTCACTGCCCGCACTCACTGATAACGCTCACTGCCCACACTCACTGTCCACTCTCACCGCCCACACTCACTGTCGACACTCACTGTCCACACACACCGTCCACACTCACTGTCTACTCTCACTGTCCACTCTCACTGCCCGCACTCACTGATAACGCTCACTGTCCACTCTCACTGTCCACACTCACCGTTCACACTCACTGCCCACACTTACTGCCCACACTCGCTGTTCGCACTCACTGTCCACACTCGCTGTTCACACTCACTGCCCAGACTTACTGCCCACACTCGCTGTTCACACTCACTGTCCATGCTCACTGCCCGCACACACTGTCCACACTCACTATCCACTCTCACTGTCCACTCTCACAGTCCACACTCACTGTTCGCACTCACTGCCCACACTCGCTGTTCACATTCACTGTCCACACTGACTCCCTGCACATTGCTTGCACACACTGCTTGCACACACTCCTCACACACGCTGCCTGCACGTATTTCCCACTCTCACTGCTTGCACTCACTGCCCACACTCACTGCCCAAAGTCACTGTCCGCATTCACTGCCCACACTCACTGTCCACACTCACTGTCCTCACTCACTGTCCACACTCACTGCCCACTCTCACTGCCCGCACTCACTGCCCACACTCACTGTCCTCACTCACTGTCCACACTCACTGCCCACTCTCACTGTCCACACTCACTGTCCACACTCACTGTCCTCACTCACTGCCCACTCTCACTGTCCACACTCACTGTCCTCACTCACTGCCCACACTCACTGTCCACACTCACTGCCCACACTCACTGCCTGCACTCACCGCCCACACTCGCTGTTCATATTCACTGTCCACACTTACTCCCTGCACATTGCTTGCACACACTGCTTGCACACACTCCTCACACACGCTGCCTGCACTAATTTCCCACACTCACTGCCCGCACTCACTGTCCTCACTCACTGTCCACACTCACTGTCCACTCTCACCGCCCACACTCACTGTCCACACTCACTGTCCACACACACCGTCCACACTCACTGTCCACACTCACTGCCCGCACTCACTGATAACGCTCACTGTCCACACTCACTGTCCACTCTCACCGCCCACACTCACTGTCGACACTCACTGTCCACACTCACTGTCCACTCTCACTGTCCACTCTCACCGCCCACACTCACTGTCCACACTCACTGTCGACACTCACCGTCCACACTCACTGTCCACTCTCACTTCCCACTCTCACTGCCCGCACTCACTGCCCACACTCACTGTCCACACTCACTGTCCACACTCACTGTCGACACTCACCGTCCACACTCACTGTCCACACTCACTGCCCACTCTCCCTGCCCGCACTCACTGTCCTCACTCACTGCCCACACTCACTGTCCACACTCACTGCCCTCTCTCACTGCCTGCACTCACCGCCCACACTCGCTGTTCATATTCACTGTCCACACTTACTCCCTGCACATTGCTTGCACACACTGCTTGCACACACTCCTCACACACGCTGCCTGCACTAATTTCCCACACTCATTGCCCGAACTCACTGTCCTCACTCACTGTCCACACTCACTGCCCGCACTCACTGCCCGCACTCACTGTCCCACACTCACTGTCCACTCTCACCGCCCACACACACCGTCCACACTCACTGTCCACTCTCAGTGTCCACTCTCACTGCCCACACTCACTGCCCGCACACACTGATAACGCTCACTGTCCACTCTCACTGTCCACACTCACAGTTCACACTCACTGCCCACACTCGCTGTTCGCACTCACTGTCCACACTCGCTGTTCACACTCACTGCCCACACTTACTGCCCACACTCGCTGTTCACACTCACTGTCCACGCTCACTGCCCGCACACACCGTCCACACTCACTGTCCACTCTCACTGTCCAGACTCACTGTTCGCACTCACTGCCCACACTAGCTGTTCACATTCACTGTCCACACTTACTCCCTGCACATTGCTTGCACACACTGCTTGCACACACTCCTCACACACGCTGCCTGCACTTATTTCGCTCTCTCACTGCCTGCACTTACCGCCCACACTCACTGCCCACACTCACTGTCCACACTCACTGTCCATACTCACTGCCCAAAGTCACTGTCTGCACTCACTGCCCACACTTACTGCCCACACTCACTGTCCACACTCAGTGTCCACACTTACTGTCCATGCTCACTGCCCAAAGTCACTGTCCGCACTCACTGCCCACACTCACTGTCCACACTCACTGTCCTCACTCACTTGTCCACACTCACTGCCCACTCTCACCGCCCGCACTCACTGCCCACACTCGCTGTTCACACTCACTGCCCACTCTCACCGCCCACACTCACTGCCCACACTCGCTGCCAACACTCACTGCCCACACTCGCTGTTCACACTCACTGTCCACTCTCACTCACGGCCCGCACTCAATGATAACTCTCACTGTCCACTCTCATTGTTCACACTCACTGTTCACACTCACTGCCCACACTTACTGCCCACACTCGCTGTTCGCACTCACTGTCCACACTCGCTGTTCACACTCACTGCCCACACTTACCGCCCACAGTCGCTGTTCACACTCACTGTCCACTCTCACTGCCCGCACACACTGTCCACACTCACTGTCCACTCTCACTGTCCACTCTCACTGCCCACACTCACTGCCCGCACTCACTGATAACGCTCACTGCCCACACTCACTGTCCACTCTCACCGCCCACACTCACTGTCGACACTCACTGTCCACACACACCGTCCACACTCACTGTCCACTCTCACTGTCCACTCTCACTGCCCACACTCACTGCCCGCACTCACTGATAACGCTCACTGCCCACACTCACTGTCCACTCTCACCGCCCACACTCACTGTCGACACTCACTGTCCACACACACCGTCCACACTCACTGTCCACTCTCACTGTCCACACTCACCGTTCACACTCACTGCCCACACTTACTGCCCACACTCGCTGTTCGCACTCACTGTCCACACTCGCTGTTCACACTCACTGCCCACACTTACTGCCCACACTCGCTGTGCACACTCACTGTCCACGCTCACTGCCCGCACACACTGTCCACACTCACTATCCACTCTCACTGTCCACTCTCACTGTCCACACTCACTGTTCGCACTCACTGCCCACACTCGCTGTTCACATTCACTGTCCACACTTCCTCCCTGCACACTGCTTGCACACACTCCTCACACACGCTGCCTGCACATATTTCCCACTCTCACCGTCCACACTCACTGACCATACTCACTGCCCAAAGTCACTGTCCGCATTCACTGCCCACACTCACTGTCCACACTCACTTTCCACTCTCACCGCCCACACTCACTGTCCACTCTCACTGCCCACACTCACTGCCCGCACTCACTGATAACGCTCACTGTCAACACTCGCTGTTGACACTCACTGCCCACACTTATTGCCCACACTCGGTGTTCACACTCACTGTCCACGCTAACTGCCCGCACACACTGTCCACACTCACTGTCCACACTCACTGCCCACACTCACTGTCCACTCTCACCTCCCACACTCACTGTCCACACTCACTGTCCACACTAACTCTCCACTCTCACCGCCCACTCTCACCGTCCAATCTCACTGTCCACACTCACTGTCCACTCTCACCGCCCACACTCACTGTCCACTCTCACTGTCCACACTCACTGTCCACTCTCACCGCCCACACTCACTGTCCACACTCACTGTCCACTCTCACCGCCCACTCTCACTGACCACACGCACTGTCCTCACACACTGCCCACTCTCACCGCCCACACTCACTGTCCACACTCGCTGCCCACACTCACTGCCCACACTCGCTGTTCACACTCACTGTCCACTCTCACTGTCCACTCTCACCACCCACACTCACTGCCCACACTCGCTGTTCACACCCACTGTCCAATCTCAACGCCCACACTCACCGCCCACACTCGCTGTTCACACTCACTGTCCACTCTCACTGTCCACACTCACTGCCCTCTCACTGTCCACACTCACTGTCCACTCTCACCACCCACTCTCACCGTCCACTCTCATTGTCCACTCTCACTGTCCACTCTCACCGCCCAGACTCACTGTCCACACTCACTCCCCACACTCACTGTCCACTCTCACCGCCCACACTCACCACCCACACTCACTGTCCACACTCACTGTCCAAACTCACCGTCCACTCTCACCGCCCACTCTCACTGCCCACACTCACTGTCCACACTCACTGCCCACACTCACTGCCCACACTTACTGCCCACACTCGCTGTTTGCACTCACTGTCCACACTCGCTGTTCACACTCACTGCCCACACTTACTGCCCACAGTCGCTGTTCACACTCACTGTCCACGCTCACTGCCCGCACACACTGTCCACACTCACTGTCCACTCTCACTGTCCACTCTCACTGTCCACACTCACTGTTCGCACTCACTGCCCACACTCGCTGTTCACATTCACTGTCCACACTTGCTCACTGCACATTGCTTGCACACACTGCTTGCACACACTCCTCACACACGCTGCCTGCACTAATTTCCCACACTCATTGCCCGCACTCACTGTCCTCACTCACTGTCCACACTCACTGTCCACTCTCACCGCCCACACTCACTGTCCACACTCACTGTCCACTCGCACCGCCCACACTCACTGTCGACACTCACTGTCCACACACACCGTCCACACTCACTGTCCACACTCACTGCCCGCACTCACTGATAACGCTCACTGCCCACACTCACTGTCGACACTCACTGTCCACACACACTGTCCACACTCACTGTCCACTCTCACCGCCCTCACTCACTGCCCGCACTCACTGATAACGCTCACTGTCCACACTCACTGTCCACTCTCACCGTCCACACTCACTGTCCACACTCACTGCCCGCACTCACTGATAACGCTCACTGTCCACACTCACTGTCCACTCTCACCGTCCACACTCACTGTCCACTCTCACCGCCCACACTCACTGTCGACACTCACTGTCCATTCTCACCGTCCACACTCACTGTCCACACTCACTGCCCACTCTCACCGCCCACTCTCACCGTCCACTCTCACCGTGCACACTCACTGTCCACTCTCACTGTCCACACTCACCGTTCACAATCACTGCCCACACTCACTGTCCGCACTCACTGTCCATTCTCACCGTCCACACTCACTGTCCACACTCACTGCCCACTCTCACCGCCCAGTCTCACCGTCCACACTCACTGTCCACTCTCACTGTCCACACTCACTGTTCACAATCACTGCCCACACTCACTGTCCACTCACACCGTCCACACTCACTTTCCACTCTCACCGCCCACACTCACTGCCCGCACTCACTGATAACGCTCACTGTCCACTCTCACTGTCCAGACTCACAGTTCACACTCACTGTCCACACTCGCTGTTCACACTCACTGCCCACTCTCACTGTCCACACTCACTGTCCACTCTCACTGTCCACACTCACTGTCCACACTCACCTTCCACTCTCACCGCCCACTCTCACTGTCCACTCTCACTGTCCACACTCACTGTCCACTCTCACCGCCCACACTCACTGTCCACACTCACCGTCCACACTCACTGTCCACTCTCACCGCCCACTCTCACTGTCCACACTCACCGTTCACAATCACTGCCCACCCTTACTGCCCACAATCGCTGTTCGCACTCACTGTCCACACTCGCTGTTCACACTCATTGCCCACACTTACTGCCCACAATCGCTGTTCACACTCACTGTCCACGCTCACTGCCCGCACACACTGTCCACTCTCACTGTCCACTCTCACTGTCCACTCTCACTTTCCACACTCGCTGTTCACACTCACTGCCCACACTTACTGCCCACACTCGCAGTTCGCACTCACTGTCCACACTCACTGTCCACTCTCACCGCCCACTCTCACTGTCCACACTCACCGTTCACAAACACTGCCCACCCTTACTGCCCACAATCGCTGTTCGCACTCACTGTCCACACTCGCTGTTCACACTCATTGCCCACACTTACTGCCCACAATCGCTGTTCACACTCACTGTCCACGCTCACTGCCCGCACACACTGTCCACTCTCACTGTCCACTCTCACTGTCCACTCTCACTTTCCACACTCGCTGTTCACACTCACTGCCCACACTTACTGCCCACACTCGCAGTTCGCACTCACTGTCCACACTCACTGTCCACTCTCACCGCCCACTCTCACTGTCCACACTCACCGTTCACAATCACTGCCCACCCTTACTGCCCACAATCGCTGTTCGCACTCACTGTCCACACTCGCTGTTCACACTCGTTGCCCACACTTACTGCCCACAATCGCTGTTCACACTCACTGTCCACGCTCACTGCCCACACACACTGTCCACTCTCACTGTCCACTCTCACTGTCCACTCTCACTTTCCACACTCGCTGTTCACACTCACTGCCCACACTTACTGCCCACACTCGCAGTTCGCACTCACTGTCCACACTCACTGTCCACTCTCACCGCCCACACTCACTGTCCACACTCACTGTCCACTCTCACCGCCCACTCTCACCGCCCACTCTCACCGCCCACACTCACTGTCCACACTCACTGCCCACAATCACCGTCCACTCTCAGCGCCCACACTCACTGTCCACACTCACTGTCCACACTCACCGTCCACTCTCACCGCCCACTCTCACTGTCCACTCTCACTGTCCACACTCACTGTCCACACTCACTGCCCACACTCACTGTCCACTCTCACCGCCCACACTCACTGTCCACTCTCACCGTCCACACTCACCGTCCACACTCACTGTCCACACTCACTGTCCACACTCACTGTCCACTCTCACCGCCTACTCTTACTGTCCACTCTCACTGTCCACACTCACTGTCCACTCTCACCGCCCACACTCACTGTCCACTCTCACTGCCCACACTCACCGTCCACACTCATCGTCCACACTCACTGTCCACTCTCTCCACCCACTCTCTCCGCCCACTCTCACTGTCCACACTCACTGTCTACTCTCACCGCCCACACTCACTGTCCACACTCAATGTCCACACTCACTGTCCACACTCACTGTCCATTCTCACCGTCCACACTCACTGTCCACACTCACTGCCCACTCTCACCGCCCACACTCACTGTCCACACTCACTGTTCACATTCACTGTCCACACTTACTCCCTGCACATTGCTTGCACACACTGCTTGCACACACTCCTCACACACGCTGCCTGCACTTATTTCCCACACTCACTGCTTGCACTCATCGTCCACAATCACTGCCCACACTCACTGACCACACTCACTGTCCATACTCACTGCCCAAAGTCACTGTCCTCACTCACTGTCCACACTCACTGTCCATTCTCACCGTCCACACTCACTGTCCTCACTCACTGCCCACTCTCACCGCCCAGACTCACCGCCCACACTCGCTGCCCACACTCACTGCCCACACTCGCTGTTCACACTCACTGTCCATTCTCACTGTCCACACTCACTGCCCTCTCACTGTCCACACTCACTGTCCACTCTCACCGCGCACACTCACTGTTCACATTCACTGTCCACTCTCAATGTCCACTCTCACCGCGCACACTCACTGTTC
Organism: Heptranchias perlo; assembly: GCF_035084215.1. NCBI lineage: Eukaryota > Metazoa > Chordata > Chondrichthyes > Hexanchiformes > Hexanchidae > Heptranchias > Heptranchias perlo. The sequence goes on from NW_027138646.1 coordinate 1,227,897, forward strand.
ACACTCACTGTCCACTCTCACTGTCCACTCTCACCGCCCACACTCACTGCCCACTCTCACTGTCCACACTCACTGTCCACACTCACTGTCCATTCTCACCGTCCACACTCACTGTCCACACTCACTGTCCACTCTCAACACCCACTCTCACTGCCCACACACACTGTCCACACTCACTGCCCACAATCAACGTCCACTCTCAGCGCCCACACTCACTGTCCACACTCACTGTCCACACTCACCGTCCACTCTCACCGCCCACTCTCACTGTCCACTCTCACTGTCCACACTCACTGTCCACTCTCACCGCCCACACTCACTGTCCACACTCACCGTCCACACTCACCGTCCACACTCACTGTCCACTCTCACTGTCCACACTCACTGTCCACACTCACTGTCCACTCTCACCGCCCACTCTCACTGTCCACACTCACTGTCCACTCTCACCGCCCACACTCACTGTCCACACTCACTGTCCACTCTCACTGTCCACACTCACTGTCCACACTCACTGTCCATTCTCACCGTCCACACTCACTGTCCACACTCACTGTCCACACTCACTGTCCACTCTCACTTTCCACACTCACTGCCCACACTCACTGTCCACTCTCACCGCCCACACTCACTGTCCACACTCACTGTCCACACTCACCGCCCACTCTCACCGTCCACACTCACTGTCCACACTCACTGTCTACACTCACCGACCACTCTCACCGTCCACACTCACTGTCCACACTCACTGTCCACTCTCACCGTCCACACTCACTGTCCACACTCACTGTCCACTCTCACTGTCCACAATCACTGCCCACACTTACTGTCCACACTCACTGTCCACTCTCACTGTCCACACTCACTTTCCACACTCACTGCCCACACTGACCGTCCACTCTCACCGCCCACACTCACTGTCCACTCTCACTGTCCACACTCACTGTCCACTCTCACCGCCCACTCTCACTGCCCACACTCACTGTCCACACTCACTGCCCACACTCACCGCCCACACTCACTGTCCACACTCACTGTCCACTCTCACTGTCCACACTCACTGTCCACTCTCACTGTCCACTCTCACCGCCCACACTCACTGTCCACACTCACTGTCCACACTCACTGTCCAATCTCACTGTCCACACTCACTGCCCACGCTCACGGTCCACTCTCACCGCCAACACTCACTGTCCACACTCACTGTCCACTCTCACTGCCCACACTCACTGTCCACACTCACTGCCCACACTCACCGTCCACTCTCTCCGCCCACACTCACTGTCCACACTCACTGTCCACACTCACTGTCCACTCTCACCGCCCACTCTCACTGTCCACACTCACTGTCCACTCTCACCGCCCACACTTACTGCCCACACTCACTGTCCACACTCACTGCCCACACTCACCGTCCACTCTCACCGCCCACACTCACTGTCCACACTCACTGTCCACACTCACCGTCCACTCTCACCGCCCACACTCACTGTCCACACTCACCGTCCACTCTCACCGCGCACACTCACTGTCCACACTCACTGTCCACACTCACTGTCCACTCTCATCGCCCACTCTCACTGTCCACTCTCACCGCCCACTCTCACCGCCCACTCTCACTGTCCACACTCACTGTCCACTCTCACCGCCCACACTCACTGTCCACACTCACTGTCCACTCTCACCGCCCACACTCACTTTCCACACTCACTGCCCACACTCACCGTCCACTCTCACCGCCCACACTCACTGTCCACTCTCACTGTCCACACTCACTGTCCACTCTCACCGCCCACTCTCACTGTCCACTCTCACTGTGCACACTCACTATCCACTCTCACCGCCCACACTCACTGTCCACACTCACTGTCCACACTCACTGTCCATTCTCACTGTCCTCTCTCACTGTCCAAACTCACTGTCCATTCTCACCGCCCACACTCACTGTCCATTCTCACTGTCCACTCTCACTGTCCACTCTCACTGTCCACACTCACTGTCCACTCTCACCGCCCACTCTCACTGTCCACTCTCACCGCCCACACTCACCATCCACACTCACTGTCCACACTCACAGCCCACTCTCACCGCCCACTCTCACCGTCCACTCTCACCGTCCACACTCACTGTCCACTCTCACTGTCCACACTCACCGTTCACGCTCACTGCCCACACTTACTGCCCACACTCGCTGTTCGCACTCAATTTCCACACTCGCTGTTCACACTCACTGCCCACACTTACTGCCCACTCTCGCTGTTCACACTCACTGTCCACGCTCACTGCCCGCACACACTGTCCACTCTCACTGTCCACTCTCACTGTCCACACTCACTGTTCGCACTCACTGCCCACACTAGCTGTTCACATTCACTGTCCACACTTACTCCCTGCACATTGTTTGCACACACTGCTTGCACACACTCCTCACACACGCTGCCTGCACTTATTTCCCACTCTCACTGCTTACACTCACCGTCCACACTCACTGCCCACACTCACTGTCCACACTCACTGTACAGACTCACTGCCCAAAGTCACTGTCCTCACTCACTGCCCACAATCACTGCCCACACTCACTGTCCTCACTCTCTGCCCACTCTCACCGCCCACACTCGCTGTTCACACTCGCTGTCCACTCTCACAGTCCACTCTCACTGCCCTCTCACTGTCCACACTCACTGTCCACACTCACTGTCCACACTCACTGTCCACTCTCACTGTCCACTCTCACTGTCCACACTCACTGTCCACACTCACTGCCCACTCTCACTGCCCAAACTCACTGTCCACTCTCACCGCCCACACTCACTGTCGACACTCACTGTCCACACACACCGTCCACACTCACTGTCCACTCTCACTGTCCATTCTCACTGCCCACACTCACTGCCCGCACTCACTGATAACGCTCACTGTCCACACTCACCGTTCACACTCACTGTCCTCACTCTCTGCCCACTCTCACCGCCCACACTCGCTGTTCACACTCGCTGTCCACTCTCACAGTCCACTCTCACTGCCCTCTCACTGTCCACACTCACTGTCCACACTCACTGTCCACACTCACTGTCCACTCTCACTGTCCACACTCACTGTCCACACTCACTGCCCACTCTCACTGTCCACACTCACTGTCCACACTCACTGTCCACTCTCACTGTCCACACTCACTGTCCACTCTCACCGCCCACACTTACTGCCCACACACGCTGTTCGCACTCACTGTCCACACTCGCTGTTCACACTCACTGCCCACACTTACTGCCCACACTCGCTGTCCACACTCACTGTCCACTCTCACTGTCCACTCTCACTGTTCACACTCACTGCCCACACTCGCTGTTCACACTCGCTGTCCACTCTCACAGTTCTCTCTCACTGCCCTCTCACTGTCCACACTCACTGTCCACACTCACTGTCCACACTCACTGTCCACTCTCACTGTCCACTCTCACTGTCCACACTCACTGTCCACACTCACTGCCCACTCTCACTGCCCAAACTCACTGTCCACTCTCACCGCCCACACTCACTGTCGACACTCACTGTCCACACACACCGTCCACACTCACTGTCCACTCTCACTGTCCACTCTCACTGCCCACACTCACTGCCCGCACTCACTGATAACGCTCACTGTCCACTCTCACTGTCCACACTCACCGTTCACACTCACTGCCCACACTTACTGCCCACACACGCTGTTCGCACTCACTGTCCACACTCGCTGTTCACACTCACTGCCCACACTTACTGCCCACACTCGCTGTTCACACTCACTGTCCACGCTCACTGCCCGCACACAATGTCCACACTCACTGTCCACTCTCACTGTCCACTCTCACTGTCCACTCTCACTGTTCACACTCACTGCCCACACTCGCTGTTCACATTCACTGTCCACACTTATTCCTTGCACATTGCTTGCACACACTGCTGGCACACACTCCTCACACACGCTGCCTGCACTTATTTCCCACTCTCACTGCTTGCACTCACCGTCCACACTCACTGCCCACACTCACTGCCCACACTCACTGTCCACACTCACTGTCCATACTCACTGGCCAAAGTCACTGTCCACGCTCACTGCCCGCACACACTGTCCACACTCACTGTCCACTCTCACTGTCCACTCTCACTGTCCACTCTCACCGCCCACACTCACTGCCCACACTCACTGCCCACACTCACTGCCCACACTCACTGTTCACACTCAATGTCCTCACTCACTGCCCACTCTCACCGCCCACACTCACTGCCCACACTCGCTGCCCACACTCACTGCCCACACTCGCTGTTCACACTCACTGTCCACTCTCTCTGTCCACTCTCACCGCCCACACTCACTGCCCACACTCGCTGTTCACACCCACTGTCCACACTCACTGTCCTCTCTCAATGCCCACACTCACCGCCCACACTCGCTGTTCACACTCACTGTCCACTCTCACTGTCCACACTCACTGCCCTCTCACTGTCCACACTCACTGTCCACTCTCACCACCCACTCTCACCGTCCACTCTCATTGTCCACTCTCACTGCCCACTCTCAGCGCCCACACTCACTGCCCACACACACTGCCCAGACTCATTGTCCACACTCACTGCCCACACTCACCGCCCACACTCACCATCCACACTCACTGTCCACACTCACCGTCCACTCTCACCGCCCACTCTCACTGCCCACACTCACTGTCCACACTCACTGTCCACACTCACTGTCCACACTCACTGTCCACTCTCACCGCCCACTCTCACTGTCCACACTCACTGTCCACTCTCACCGCCCACTCTCACTGTCCACTCTCACCGCCCACACTCACCATCCACACTCACTGTCCACACTCACAGCCCACTCTCACCGCCCACTCTCACCGTCCACTCTCACCGTCCACACTCACTGTCCACTCTCACTGTCCACACTCACCGTTCACGCTCACTGCCCACACTTACTGCCCACACTCGCTGTTCGCACTCAATTTCCACACTCGCTGTTCACACTCACTGCCCACACTTACTGCCCACACTCGCTGTTCACACTTACTGCCCACTCTCACTGTCCACTCTCACTGTCCACACTCACTGTTCGCACTCACTGCCCACACGAGCTGTTCACATTCACTGTCCACACTTGCTCCCTGCACATTGTTTGCACACACTGCTTGCACACACTGTCCACACTCACTGCCCACACTCACTGTCCACACTCACTGTCCAGACTCACTGCCCAAAGTCACTGTCCTCAATCACTGCCCACAATCACTGCCCACACTCACTGTTCACACTCACTGTCCACTCTCACTGTCCACACTCGCTGTTCACACTCACTGTCCACACTCACTGCCCACTCTCACTGTCCACACTCACTGTCCACACTCACTGTCCACACTCACTGCCCACTCTCACTGTCCACACTCACTGTCCACACTCTCTGCCCACTCTCACCGCCCACACTCGCTGTTCACACTCACTGCCCACTCTCACCGTCCGCTCTCACTGCCCAAACTCACTGTCCACACACACCGTCCACACTCACTGTCCACTCTCACTGTCCACTCTCACAGCCCACACTCACTGCCCGCACTCACTGATAACGCTCACTGTCCACTCTCACTGTCCACACTCACCGTTCACACTCACTGCCCACACTTACTGCCCACACACGCTGTTCGCACTCACTGTCCACACTCGCTGTTCACACTCACTGCCCACACTTACTGCCCACACTCGCTGTTCACACTCACTGTCCACGCTCACTGCCCGCACACACTGTCCACACTCACTGTCCACTCTCACTGTCCACTCTCACTGTTCGCACTCACTGCCCACACTCGCTGTTCACATTCACTGTCCACACTTCCTCCCTGCACATTGCTTGCACACACTGCTTGCACACACTCCTCACACACGCTGCCTGCACTTATTTCCCACTCTCACTGCTTGCACTCACCGTCCACACTCACTGCCCACACTCACTGTCCACACTCACTGTCCATACTCACTGGCCAAAGTCACTGTCCTCACTCACTGCCCACAATCACTGCCCACACTCACTGCTTGCACTCACCGTCCACACTCACTGCCCACTCTCACCGCCCACACTCACTGCCCACACTCACTGCCCACACTCACTGCCCACACTCACTGTTCACACTAACTGTCCTCACTCACTGCCCACTCTCACCGTCCACACTCACTGCACACACTCGCTGCCCACACTCACTGCCCACACTCGCTGTTCACACTCACTGTCCACTCTCACTGTCCACTCTCACCGCCCACACTCACTGCCCACACTCGCTGTTCACACCCACTGTCCACTCTCACTGTCCTCTCTCAATGCCCACACTCACCGCCCACACTCGCTGTTCACACTCACTGTCCACTCTCACTGTCCACACTCACTGCCCTCTCACTGTCCACACTCACTGTCCACTCTCACCACCCACTCTCACCGTCCACTCTCATTGTCCACTCTCACTGTCCACTCTCAGCGCCCACACTCACTGCCCACACACATTGCCCAGACTCATTGTCCACACTCACTGCCCACACTCACTGTCCACACTCACCGCCCACACTCACTGTCCACACTCACCGTCCACTCTCACCGCCCACTCTCACTGCCCACACTCACTGTCCACACTCACTGCCCACACTCACTGTCCACACTCACTGTCCACACTCACTGTCCACTCTCACCGCCCACTCACACTGTCCACTCTCACTGTCCACACTCACTGTCCACTCTCACCGCCCACACTCACTGTCCACACTCACGGTCCACACTCACTGTCCAATCTCAATGTCCACACTCACTGTCCACACTCACTGTCCACTCTCACCGCCCACTCTCACTATCCACACTCAATGTCCACTCTCACCGCCCACACTCACTGTCCACACTCACTGTCCACTCTCACCGCCCACTCTCACTGTCCACACTCACTGTCCACTCTCACCACCCACACTCACTGTCCACACTCACTGTCCACTCTCACTGCCCACACTCACTTTCCACACTTACTGCCCACACTCACCGTCCACTCTCACCGCCCACACTCACTGTCCACACTCACTGTCCACACTCACTGTCCACTCTCACTGTCCACTCTCACTGTCCACACTCACTGTCCACTCTCACCGCCCACACTCACTGTCCACACTCAATGTCCACACTCACTGTCCATTCTCACTGTCCACTCTCACCGCCCACACTCACTGTCCATTCTCACTGTCCACTCTCACTGTCCACACTCACTGTCCACTCTCACTGTCCACTCTCACCGCCACACTCACTGTCCACACTCAATGTCCACACTCACTGTCCATTCTCACTGTCCACTCTCACTGTCCACACTCACTGTCCACTCTCACCGCCCACACTCACTGTCCATTCTCACTGTCCACTCTCACTGTCCACTCTCACTGTCCACACTAACTGTCCACTCTCACCGCCCACACTCACTGTCCACTCTCACCGCCCACTCTCACCGTCCACTCTCACCGCCCACACTCACCATCCACACTCACTGTCCACACTCACAGCCCACTCTCACCGCCCACTCTCACCGTCCACTCTCACCGTCCACACTCACTGTCCACTCTCACTGTCCACACTCACCGTTCACGCTCACTGCCCACACTTACTGCCCACACTCGCTGTTCGCACTCAATTTCCACACTCACTGTTCACACTCACTGCCCACACTTACTGCCCACTCTCGCTGTTCACACTCACTGTCCACGCTCACTGCCCGCACACACTGTCCACTCTCACTGTCCACTCTCACTGTCCACACTCTCTGTTCGCAATCACTGCCCACACTAGCTGTTCACATTCACTGTCCACACTTAGTCCCTGCACATTGCTTGCACACACTGCTTGCACACACTCCTCACACACGCTGCCTGCACTTATTTCCCACTCTCACTGCTTGCACTCACCGTCCACACTCACTGCCCACACTCACTGTCCACACTCACTGTCCTCACTCTCTGCCCACTCTCACCGCCCACACTCGCTGTTCACACTCGCTGTCCACTCTCACTGTCCACTCTCACTGCCCTCTCACTTTCCACACTCACTGTCCACTCTCACCGCCCACACTCACTGTCCACTCTCACTGTCCACACTCACTGTCCACACTCACTGTCCACTCTCACTGTCCACACTCACTGTCCACACTCACCGTCCACTCTCACCGCCCACACTCACTGTCGACACTCACTGTCCACACACACCGTCCACACTCACTGTCCACTCTCACTGATAACGCTCACTGTCCACTCTCACTGTCCACTCTCACTGTCCACACTCACTGCCCGCACTCACTGATAACGCTCACTGTCCACTCTCACTGTCCACACTCACCGTTCACACTCACTGCCCATACTTACTGCCCACACACGCTGTTCGCACTCACTGTCCACACTCGCTGTTCACACTCACTGCCCACACTTACTGCCCACACTCGCTGTTCACACTCACTGTCCACGCTCACTGCCCGCACACACTGTCCACACTCACTGTCCACTCTCACTGTCCACTCTCACTGTCCACTCTCACTGTTCGCACTCACTGCCCACACTCGCTGTTCACATTCACTGTCCACACTTATTCCCTGCACATTGCTTGCACACACTGCTTGCAAACACTCCTCACACACGCTGCCTGCACTTATTTCCCACTCTCACTGCTTGCACTCACCGTCCACACTCACTGCCCACACTCACTGTCCACACTCACTGTCCATATTCACTGCCCAAAGTCACTGTCCTCACTCACTGCCCACACTAACTGTTCTCACTCACTGCCCACTCTCACCGCCCACACTCACTGCCCACACTCACTGCCCACACTCACTATTCACACTCACTGTCCTCACTCACTGCTCACTCTCACCGCCCACACACACTGCCCAGACTCACTGTCCACACTCACTGTCCACACTCACCGCCCACACTCACCGTCCACACCCACCGTCCACACTCACTGTCCACACTCACCGTCCACTCTCACCGCCCACTCTCACTGCCCACACTCACTGTCCACACTCACTGCCCACACTCACCGCCCACACTCACTGTCCACACTCACTGTCCACTCTCACTGTCCACTCTCACTGTCCACACTCACTGTCCACTCTCACTGCCCACACTCACTGTCCACACTCACTGCCCACACTCACCGCCCACACTCACTGTCCACACTCACCGCCCACACTCACCGTCCACACCCACCGTCCACACTCACGGTCCACACTCACTGTCCACTCTCACTGTCCACACTCACTGCCCACGCTCACGGTCCACTCTCACCGCCCACACTCACTGTCCACACTCACTGCCCACACTCACTGTCCACACTCACCATCCACACTCACTGTCCACACTCACTGCCCACACTCACCGTCCACTCTCACCGCCCACACTCACTGTCCACTCTCACTGTCCACACTCACTGTCCACTCTCACTGTCCACTCTGACTGTCCACACTCACTGTCCACTCTCACCGCCCACACTCACTGTCCACACTCAATGTCCACACTCACTGTCCATTCTCACTGTCCACTCTCACCGCCCACACTCACTGTCCATTCTCACTGTCCACTCTCACTGTCCACACTCACTGTCCACTCTCACCGTCCACTCTCACCACCCACACTCACTGTCCACACTCAATGTCCACACTCACTGTCCATTCTCACTGTCCACTCTCACTGTCCACACTCACTGTCCACTCTCACCGCCCACAATCACTGTCCATTCTCACTGTCCACTCTCACTGTCCACTCTCACTGTCCACACTAACTGTCCACTCTCACCGCCCACACTCACTGTCCACTCTCACCGCCCACTCTCACCGTCCACTCTCACCGCCCACACTCACCATCCACACTCACTGACCACACTCACAGCCCACTCTCACCGCCCACTCTCACCGTCCACTCTCACCGTCCACACTCACTGTCCACTCTCACTGTCCACACTCACCGTTCACGCTCACTGCCCACACTTACTGCCCACACTAGCTGTTCGCACTCAATTTCCACACTCGCTGTTCACACTCACTGCCCACACTTACTGCCCATTCTCGCTGTTCACACTCACTGTCCACGCTCACTGCCCGCACACACTGTCCACTCTCACTGTCCACTCTCACTGTCCACTCTCACTGTCCACACTCACTGCCCGCACTCACTGATAACGCTCACTGTCCACTCTCACTGTCCACACTCACCGTTCACACTCACTGCCCATACTTACTGCCCACACACGCTGTTCGCACTCACTGTCCACACTCGCTGTTCACACTCACTGCCCACACTTACTGCCCACACTCGCTGTTCACACTCACTGTCCACGCTCACTGCCCGCACACACTGTCCACACTCACTGTCCACTCTCACTGTCCACTCTCACTGTCCACTCTCACTGTTCGCACTCACTGCCCACACTCGCTGTTCACATTCACTGTCCACACTTATTCCCTGCACATTGCTTGCACACACTGCTTGCACACACTCCTCACACACGCTGCCTGCACTTATTTCCCACTCTCACTGCTTGCACTCACCGTCCACACTCACTGCCCACACTCACTGTCCACACTCACTGTCCATATTCACTGCCCAAAGTCACTGTCCTCACTCACTGCCCACACTCACTGTCCTCACTCACTGCCCACTCTCACCGCCCACACACACTGCCCAGACTCACTGTCCACACTCACTGTCCACACTCACCGCCCACACTCACCGTCCACACCCACCGTCCACACTCACTGTCCACACTCACCGTCCACTCTCACCGCCCACTCTCACTGCGAACACTCACTGTCCACACTCACTGCCCACACTCACCGCCCACACTCACTGTCCACACTCACTGTCCACACTCACTGTCCACTCTCACTGTCCACTCTCACTGTCCACACTCACTGTCCACTCTCACCGCCCACACTCACTGTCCACACTCACGGTCCACACTCACTGTCCACTCTCACTGTCCACACTCACTGCCCACGCTCACGGTCCACTCTCACCGCCCACACTCACTGTCCACACTCACTGCCCACACTCACTGTCCACACTCACCATCCACACTCACTGTCCACACTCACTGCCCACACTCACCGTCCACTCTCACCGCCCACACTCACTGTCCACTCTCACCGTCCACTCTGACTGTCCACACTCACTGTCCACTCTCACCGCCCACACTCACTGTCCACACTCAATGTCCACACTCACTGTCCATTCTCACTGTCCACTCTCACCGCCCACACTCACTGTCCATTCTCACTGTCCACTCTCACTGTCCACACTCACTGTCCACTCTCACTGTCCACTCTCACTGTCCACTCTCACCACCCACACTCACTGTCCACACTCAATGTCCACACTCACTGTCCATTCTCACTGTCCACTCTCACTGTCCACACTCACTGTCCACTCTCACCGCCCACAATCACTGTCCATTCTCACTGTCCACTCTCACTGTCCACTCTCACTGTCCACACTAACTGTCCACTCTCACCGCCCACACTCACTGTCCACTCTCACCGCCCACTCTCACCGTCCACTCTCACCGCCCACACTCACCATCCACACTCACTGACCACACTCACAGCCCACTCTCACCGCCCACTCTCACCGTCCACTCTCACCGTCCACACTCACTGTCCACTCTCACTGTCCACACTCACCGTTCACGCTCACTGCCCACACTTACTGCCCACACTCGCTGTTCGCACTCAATTTCCACACTCGCTGTTCACACTCACTGCCCACACTTACTGCCCATTCTCGCTGTTCACACTCACTGTCCACGCTCACTGCCCGCACACACTGTCCACTCTCACTGTCCACTCTCACTGTCCACACTCTCTGTTCGCAATCACTGCCCACACTAGCTGTTCACATTCACTGTCCACACTTACTCCCTGCACATTGCTTGCACACACTGCTTGCACACACTCCTCACACACGCTGCCTGCACATATTTCCCACTCTCACTGCTTGCACTCACCGTCCACACTCACTGCCCACACTCACTGTCCACACTCACTGTCCAGACTCACTGCCCAAAGTCACTGTCCTCACTCACTGCCCACAATCACTGCCCACACTCACTGTCCTCACTCTCTGCCCACTCTCACCGCCCACACTCGCTGTTCACACTCGCTGTCCACTCTCACTGTCCACTCTCACTGCCCTCTCACTGTCCACACTCACTGTCCACTCTCACCGCCCACACTCACTGTCCACTCTCACTGTCCACACTCACTTTCCACACTCACTGTCCACTCTCACTGTCCACACTCACTGTCCACTCTCACCGTCCGCTCTCACTGCCCAAACTCACTGTCCACTCTCACCGCCCACACTCACTGTCGACACTCACTGTCCACACACACCGTCCACACTCACTGTCCACTCTCACTGTCCACACTCACCGTTCACACTCACTGCCCATACTTACTGCCCACACACGCTGTTCGCACTCACTGTCCACACTCGCTGTTCATACTCACTGTCCACACTTACTGCTCACACTCGCTGTTCACACTCACTGTCCACGCTCACTGCCCGCACACACTGTCCACACTCACTGTCCACTCTCACTGTCCACTCTCACTGTCCACACTCACTGTTCGCACTCACAGCCCTCACTCGCTGTTGACATTCACTGTCCACACTTATTCCCTGCACATTGCTTGCACACACTGCTTGCACACACTCCTCACACACGCTGCCTGCACTTATTTCCCACTCTCACTGCTTGCACTCACCGTCCACACTCACTGCCCACACTCACTGTCCACACTCACTGTCCATACTCACTGCCCAAAGTCACTGTCCTCACTCACTGCCCACACTCACTGCCCACACTCACTGTTCTCACTCACTGCCCACTCTCACCGCCCACACTCACTGCCCACACTCACTGCCCACACTCACTGCACACACTCACTGCCCACACTCACTGCCCACACTCACTGCCCACACTCACTGCCCACACTCACTGCCCACACTCACTATTCACACTCACTGTCCTCACTCACTGCCCACTCTCACCGCCCACACACACTGCCCAGACTCACTGTCCACACTCACTGTCCACACTCACCGCCCACACTCACCGTCCACACTCACCGTCCACACTCACTGTCCACACTCACCGCCCACTCTCACTGCCCACACTCACTGTCCACACTCACTGCCCACACTCACCGCCCACACTCACTGTCCACACTCACTGTCCACTCTCACCGCCCACTCTCACAGTCCACTCTCACTGTCCACACTCACTGTCCACTCTCACTGTCCACACTCACTGTCCACTCTCACCGCCCACACTCACTGTCCACACTCACGGTCCACACTCACTGTCCACTCTCACTGTCCACACTCACTGCCCACGCTCACGGTCCACTCTCACCGCCCACACTCACTGTCCACACTCACTGCCCACACTCACTGTCCACACTCACTGCCCACACTCACTGTCCACTCTCACCGCCCACACTCACTGTCCACACTCACTGTCCACACTCACTGTCCACTCTCACCGCCCACACTCACTGTCCACACTCACTGTCCACACTCACTGTCCACTCTCACCGCCCACACTCACTGTCCACACTCACTGTCCACACTCACTGTCCACTCTCACCGCCCACTCTCACTGTCCACACTCACTGTCCACACTCACCGCCCACACTCACTGTCCACAATCACCACCCACACTCACTGTCCACAATCACTGTCCACTCTCACTGTCCACTCTCACTGTCCACTCTCACCGCCCACACTCATTGTCCACACTCACTGTCCACTCTCCCCGCCCACTCTCACTGTCCACACTCACTGCCCACGCTCACGGTCCACTCTCACCGCCCACACTCACCGCCCACACTCACCGCCCACACTCACTGCCCACACTCACTGTCCACACTCATTGTCCACACTCACTGTCCACACTCACTGCCCACACTCACCGCCCACACTCACCATCCACACTCACTGTCCACTCTCACTGTCCACACTCACTGCCCACACTCACCGCCCACACTCACCGCCCACTCTCACCGTCCACTCTCACTGTCCACACTCACTGTCCACTCTCACCGTCCACACTCACCGTCCACACTCACTGTCCACACTCACTGTCCACACTCACTGTCCACTTTCACGGCCCACTCTCACTGTCCACTCTCACTGTCCACACTCACTGTTCACTCTCACCGCCCACACTCACTGTCCACACTCACTGTCCACTCTCACTGCCCACACTCACTGTCCACACTCACTGCCCACACTCACCGTCCACTCTCACCGTCCACACTCACTGCCCACACTCACTGTCCACACTCACCGTCCACACTCACCGCCCACTCTCACCGTCCGCTCTCACTGTCCACACTCACTGTCCACACTCACCGTCCACACTCACCGCCCACTCTCACCGTCCGCTCTCACTGTCCACACTCACTGTCCACTCTCACTGCCCACTCTCACCGCCCACACTCACTGCCCACACTCGCTGTCCACACTCATTGCCCACACTCACTGTCCACACTCACTGCCAACACTCACCGCCCACTCTCACTGCCCACACTCACCGCCCACTCTCACTGCCCACACTCACTTTCCACTCTCACTGTCCACTCTCACTATCCACTCTCACTGCCCACACTCACGGCCCACACTCACTGTCCACTCTCACTGTCCACACTCACTGTCCACTCTCACCGCCCACACTCACTGTCCACACTCACTGTCCACTCTCACTGCCCACACTCACTGTCCACACTCACTGCCCACACTCACCGTCCACTCTCACCGTCCACACTCACTGTCCACACTCACTGTCCACACTCACCGTCCGCTCTCACTGTCCACACTCACTGTCCACACTCACCGTCCACACTCACCGCCCATTCTCACTGCCCACTCTCACCGCCCACACTCACTGCCCACACTCACTGTCCACACTCACTGCCCACACTCACTGTCCACACTCACTGCCCACACTCACTGTCCACTCTCACCGCCCACACTCACTGTCTATTCTCACTGCCCACACTCACCGCCCACTCTCACTGCCCACTCTCACCGCCCACACTCACTGCCCACACTCACTGTCCACACTCACTGCCCACACTCACTGTCCACACTCACTGCCCACACTCACTGTCCACTCTCACCGCCCACACTCACTGTCCATTCTCACCGCCCACACTCACTGTCCACTCTCACTGTACACACTCACTGTCCACACTCACTGCCCACACTCACTGTCCACACTCATGCCCACACTCACTGTCCACTCTCACCGCCCACACTCACTGTCCATTCTCACCGCCCACACTCACTGTCCACTCTCACTGTCCACTCTCACTGTCCACTCTCACTGCCCACTCTCACTGCCCACACTCACTTTCCACTCTCACCGCCCACACTCACTGTCCACTCTCACTGTCCACACTCACTGTCCACTCTCACTGCCCACACTCACTGCCCGCACTCACTGATAACGCTCACTGTCCACTATCACTGTCCACACTCACTGTTCACAATCACTGCCCACACTTACTGCCCACACTCGCTGTTTGCACTCACTGTCCACACTCGCTGTTCACACTCACTGACTACACTTATTTCCCACACTCGCTGTTCACACTCACTGTCCACGCTCACTGCCCGCACACACTGTCCACACTCACTGTCCACTCTCACTGCCCACTCTCACTGTCCACTCTCACTGTCCACACTCACTGTCCACTCTCACCGCCAACACTCACTGTCCACAATCACTGTCCACTCTCACTGTCCACTCTCACTGTCCACACTCACTGTCCACTCTCACCGCCCACTCTCACTGTCCACAATCACTGCCCACTCTCACCGCCCACTCTCACCGTCCACACTCACTGTCCACTCTCACTGTCCACACTCACCGTTCACACTCACTGCCCACACTTACTGCCCACACTCGCTGTTCGCACTCACTGTCAACACTCGCTGTTCACACTCACTGCCCACACTTACTGCCCACACTCGCTGTTCACACTCACTGTCCACGCTCACTGCCCGCACACACTGTCCATACTCACTGTCCACTCTCACTGTCCACTCTCACTGTCCACACTCACTGTTCGCACTCACTGCCCACACCAGCTGTTCACATTCAATGTCCACACTTACTCCCTGCACATTGCTTGCACACACTGCTTGCACACACACCTCACACACGCTGCCTGCACTTATTTCCCACTCTCACTGCTTGCACTCAAGGTCCACACTCACTGCCCACACTCACTGCCCACACTCACTGTCCACTCTCACCGCTCACAGTCACTGTCCACTATCACTGCCCACACTCACCGCCCACACTCACTTTCCACTCTCACTGTCCACTCTCACTGTGCACTCTCACTGTCCACTCTCACTTTACACTCTCACCGCCCACACTCACTGTCCACTCTCACTGTCCACACTCACTGTCCACTCTCACTGCCCACACTCACTGCCCGCACTCACTGATAAAGCTCACTGTCCACTATCACTGTCCACACTTACTGCCCACACTCGCTGTTTGCACTCACTGTCCACACTCGCTGTTCACACTCACTGCCCACACTTATTGCCCACACTCGCTGTTCACACTCACTGTCCACGCTCACTGCCCGCACACACTGTCCACACTCACTGTCCACACTTACCGCCCACTCTCACCGTCCACTCTCACTGTCCACACTCACTGTCCACTCTCACCGCCACACTCACCGTCCACACTCACTGTCCACACTCACTGTCCACACTCACTGTCCACTTTCACGGCCCACTCTCACTGACCACTGTCACTGTCCACACTCACTGTCCACTCTCACCGCCCACACTCACTGTCCACACTCACGGTCCACACTCACTGTCCACTATCACTGTCCACACTCACTGCCCACGCTCACGGTCCACTCTCACCGCCCACACTCACTGTCCACACTCACTGCCCACACTCACTGTCCACACTCACTGCCCACACTCACTGTCCACTCTCACCGCCCACACTCACTGTACACACTCATTGTCCACACTCACTGTCCACTCTCACCGCCCACTCTCACTGTCCACACTCACTGTCCACTCTCACCGCCCACACTCACTGTCCACAATCACTGTCCACACTCACTGTCCATTCTCACTGTCCACTCTCACAGTCCACTCTCACTGTCCACACTCACTGTTCACTCTCACCGCCCACACTCATTGTCCACACTCACTGTCCACTCTCCCCGCCCACTCTCACTGTCCACTCTCACCGCCCACACTCATTGTCCACACTCACTGTCCACTCTCCCCGCCCACTCTCACTGTCCACACTCACTGCCCACGCTCACGGTCCACTCTCACCGCCCACACTCACCGCCCACACTCACCGCCCACACTCACTGCCCACACTCACTGTCCACACTCATTGTCCACACTCACTGTCCACACTCACTGCCCACACTCACCGCCCACACTCACCATCCACACTCACTGTCCACACTCACTGCCCACACTCACCGCCCGCACTCACTGTCCACACTCACCGCCCACTCTCACCGTCCACTCTCACTGTCCACACTCACTGTCCACTCTCACCGTCCACACTCACCGTCCACACTCACTGTCCACACTCACTGTCCACACTCACTGTCCACACTCACTGTCCACTTTCACGGCCCACTCTCACTGTCCACTCTCACTGTCCACACTCACTGTTCACTCTCACCGCCCACACTCACTGTCCAAATTCACTGTCCACTCTCACTGCCCACACTCACTGTCCACACTCACTGCCCACACTCACCGTCCATTCTCACCGTCCACACTCACTGTCCACACTCACTGTCCACACTCACTGTCCACTCTCACTGCCCACACTCACTGTCCACACTCACCGTCCACACTCACCGCCCACTCTCACTGTCCGCTCTCACTGCCCACACTCACTGTCCACACTCACTGCCCACACTCACCGTCCATTCTCACCGTCCACACTCACTGTCCACACTCACTGTCCACACTCACTGTCCACTCTCACTGCCCACACTCACTGTCCACACTCACCGTCCACACTCACCGCCCACTCTCACCGTCCGCTCTCACTGTCCACACTCACTGTCCACACTCACCGTCCACACTCACCGCCCACTCTCACCGTCCGCTCTCACTGTCCACACTCACTGTCCACTCTCACTGCCCACTCTCACCGCCCACACTCACTGCCCACACTCGCTGTCCACACTCACTGCCAACACTCACCGCCCACTCTCACTGCCCACACTCACCGCCCACTCTCACTGCCCACACTCACTTTCCACTCTCACTGTCCACTCTCACTATCCACTCTCACTGCCCACACTCACGGCCCACACTCACTGTCCACTCTCACTGTCCACACTCACTGTCCACTCTCACCGCCCACACTCACTGTCCACACTCACTGTCCACTCTCACTGCCCACACTCACTGTCCACACTCACTGCCCACACTCACCGTCCACTCTCACCGTCCACACTCACTGTCCACACTCACTGTCCACACTCACCGTCCGCTCTCACTGTCCACACTCACTGTCCACACTCACCGTCCACACTCACCGCCCATTCTCACTGCCCACTCTCACCGCCCACACTCACTGCCCACACTCACTGTCCACACTCACTGCCCACACTCACTGTCCACTCTCACCGCCCACACTCACTGTCTATTCTCACTGCCCACACTCACCGCCCACTCTCACTGCCCACTCTCACCGCCCACACTCACTGCCCACACTCACTGTCCACACTCACTGCCCACACTCACTGTCCACACTCACTGCCCACACTCACCGCCCACACTCACTGTCCACTCTCACTGTCCACACTCACTGTCCACTCTCACTGCCCACACTCACTGCCCGCACTCACTGATAACGCTCACTGTCCACTATCACCGCCCACACTCACTGTCCACTCTCACTGTACACACTCACTGTCCACACTCACTGCCCACACTCACTGTCCACACTCATGCCCACACTCACTGTCCACTCTCACCGCCCACACTCACTGTCCATTCTCACCGCCCACACTCACTGTCCACTCTCACTGTCCACTCTCACTGTCCACTCTCACTGCCCACTCTCACTGCCCACACTCACTTTCCACTCTCACCGCCCACACTCACTGTCCACTCTCACTGTCCACACTCACTGTCCACTCTCACTGCCCACACTCACTGCCCGCACTCACTGATAACGCTCACTGTCCACTATCACTGTCCACACTCACTGTTCACAATCACTGCCCACACTTACTGCCCACACTCGCTGTTTGCACTCACTGTCCACACTCGCTGTTCACACTCACTGACTACACTTATTTCCCACACTCGCTGTTCACACTCACTGTCCACGCTCACTGCCCGCACACACTGTCCACACTCACTGTCCACTCTCACTACCCTCTCTCACTGTCCACTCTCACTGTCCACACTCACTGTCCACTCTCACCGCCAACACTCACTGTCCACAATCACTGTCCACTCTCACTGTCCACTCTCACTGTCCACACTCACTGTCCACTCTCACTGTCCACTCTCACTGTCCACACTCACCGTCCACACTCACCGCCCACTCTCACCGTCCGCTCTCACTGTCCACACTCACTGTCCACACTCACCGTCCACACTCACCGCCCACTCTCACCGTCCGCTCTCACTGTCCACACTCACTGTCCACTCTCACTGCCCACTCTTACCTCCCACACTTACTGCCCACACTCGCTGTCCACACTCATTGCCCACACTCACTGTCCACACTCACTGCCAACACTCACCGCCCACTCTCACTGCCCGCTCTCACCGCCCACACTCACTTTCCACTCTCACTGACCTCTCTCACTGTCCACTCTCACTGCCCACACTCACGGCCCACTCTCACTGCCCACACTCACTGTCCACACTCACTGTCCACACCCACTGTCCACACTCACTGTCCACTCTCACTGTCCACACCCACTGTCCACACTCACTGTCCACACCCACTGTCCACACCCACTGTCCACACTCACTGTCCACACTCACTGCCCACACTCACAGTCCACACTCACTGCCCACACTCACTGTCCACACTCACTGCCCACACTCACTGCCCTCACTCACTGTCCTCACTCACTGCCCTCACTCACTGCCCTCACTCACTGTCCACTCTCACTGCCCTCACTCACTGTCCTCACTCACTGCTCTCACTCACTGCCCTCACTCACTGCCCTCACTCACTGTTCACTCTCACTGCACTCACTCACTGCCCTCACTCACTGTCCTCACTCACTGCTCTCACTCACTGTCCACACTCACTGTCCACACTCACCATCCACACTCACTGCCCACACTCACTGTCCACACTCACTGTCCATACTCACTGCCCACACTCACTGTCCTCACTCACTGCCCTCACTCACTGTCCTCACTCACTGCCCTCAATCACTGTCCACACTCGCTGTCCTCACTCACTGTCCACACTCACCGTCCACTCTCACCGCCCACTCTCACCGCCCACACTCACTGTCCACTCTCACTGTCCACACTCACCGTCCACACTCACTGTCCACTCTCACTGCCCACACTCACCGTCCACACTCACTGTCCACTCTCACTGCCCAAACTCACTGTCCACACTCAGTGTTCATACTCACTGCCCGCTCTCACTGCCCACACTTACTGCCCACACTCGCTGTTTGCACTCACTGTCCACACTTGCTGTTCACACTCACTGCCCACACTTACTGCCCACACTCACTGCCCGCACTCAGTGTCCGCACTCACTGCCCGCACTCACTGCCCGCACTCACTGCCCACTCTCACCGCTGACACTCACTGCCCGCACTCACTGCCCACACTCACTGCCCGCACTCATTGTCCGCACTCACTGCCCACACTCACTGTCCGCACTCACTGCCCGCACTCACTGCCCGCACTCAGTGTCCGCACTCACTGCCCGCACTCACTGCCCGCACTCACTGCCCGCACTCAGTGTCCGCACTCACTGCCCGCACTCACTGCCCGCACTCACTGCCCGCACTCAGTGTCCGCACTCACTGCCCGCACTCACTGCCCGCACTCACTGCCCGCACTCAGTGTCCGCACTCACTGCCCGCACTCACTGCCCGCACTCACTATCCTCACTCGCTGTTCACACTCACTGCCCGCTCTCACTGACCGCACTCACTGCCCGCACTCACTAGACACACTCACTGTCCTCACTCACTGCCCGCACTCACTGTCCTCACTCACTGCCCTCACTCACTGCCCTCACTCACTGTCCTCACTCACTGCCCTCAATCACTGTCCTCACTCACTGCCCTCACTCACTGTCCTCACTCACTGCCCTCACTCACTGCCCACACTCACTGCCCACACTCACTGTCCTCACTCACTGCCCTCACTCACTGTCCTCACTCACTGCCCACACTCACTGTCCACTCTCACTGCCCACACTCACTGTCCACACTCACTGTCCACACCCACTGTCCACACTCACTGTCCACTCTCACTGTCCACACCCACTGTCCACACTCACTGTCCACACCCACTGTCCACACCCACTGTCCACACTCACTGCCCACACTCACTGCCCACACTCACAGTCCACACTCACTGCCCACACTCACTGTCCACACTCACTGTCCACACTCACTGCCCACACTCACTGCCCTCACTCACTGCCCTCACTCACTGTCCTCACTCAGTGCCCTCACTCACTGTCCACTCTCACTGCCCTCACTCACTGCCCTCACTCACTGTCCTCACTCACTGCCCTCACTCACTGTCCACTCTCACTGCCCTCACTCACTGCCCTCACTCACTGTCCTCACTCACTGCTCTCACTCACTGCCCTCACTCACTGCCCTCACTCGCTGTCCTCACTCACTGTCCACACTCACCGTCCACTCTCACCGCCCACTCTCACCGCCCACACTCACTGTCCACACTCACCGTCCACACTCACTGTCCACTCTCACTGTCCACACTCACCGTCCACACTCACTGTCCACTCTCACTGCCCAAACTCACTGTCCACACTCACTGATAACGCTCACTGTCCACTCTCACTGTCCACACTCACTGTTCATACTCACTGCCCACACTTACTGCCCACACTCGCTGTTTGCACTCACTGTCCACACTCACTGTTCACACTCACTGCCCACACTTACTGCCCACACTCGCTGTTTGCACTCACTGCCCACACTTACTGCCCACACACGCTGTTTGCACTCACTGTCCACACTCGCTGTTCACACTCACTGCCCACACTTACTGCCCACACTCACCGTCCACACTCACTGTCCACTCTCACTGCCCAAACTCACTGTCCACACTCACTGATAACGCTCACTGTCCACACTCACTGTTCATACTCACTGCCCGCTCTCACTGCCCACACATACTGCCCACACTCGCTGTTTGCACTCACTGCCCACACTTACTGCCCACACTCGCTGTTTGCACTCACTGTCCACACTCGCTGTTCACACTCACTGCCCACACTTACTGCCCACACTCACTGCCCGCACTCAGTGTCCGCACTCACTGTCCGCACTCACTGCCCGCACTCACTGCCCGCACTCACTGTCCGCACTCACTACCCGCACTCACTGCCCGCACTCAGTGTCCGCACTCACTGCCCGCACTCACTGCCCGCACTCACTGCCCGCACTCACTGCCCGCACTCACTGCCCGCACTCACCGTCCACACTCACCGCCCACTCTCACCGTCCGCTCTCACTGTCCACACTCACTGTCCACACTCACCGTCCACACTCACCGCCCACTCTCACCGTCCGCTCTCACTGTCCACACTCACTGTCCACTCTCACTGCCCACTCTCACCGCCCACACTCACTGCCCACACTCGCTGTCCACACTCATTGCCCACACTCACTGTCCACACTCACTGCCAACACTCACCGCCCACTCTCACTGCCCGCTCTCACCGCCCACACTCACTTTCCACTTTCACTGACCTCTCTCACTGTCCACTCTCACTGCCCACACTCACGGCCCACTCTCACTGCCCACACTCACTGTCCACACTCACTGTCCACACCCACTGTCCACACTCACTGTCCACTCTCACTGTCCACACCCACTGTCCACACTCACTGTCCACACCCACTGTCCACACCCACTGTCCACACTCACTGTCCACACTCACTGCCCACACTCACAGTCCACACTCACTGCCCACACTCACTGTCCACACTCACTGCCCACACTCACTGCCCTCACTCACTGTCCTCACTCACTGCCCTCACTCACTGCCCTCACTCACTGTCCACTCTCACTGCCCTCACTCACTGTCCTCACTCACTGCCCTCACTCACTGCCCTCACTCACTGTCCACTCTCACTGCACTCACTCACTGCCCTCACTCACTGTCCTCACTCACTGCTCTCACTCACTGTCCACACTCACTGTCCACACTCACCATCCACACTCACTGCCCACACTCACTGTCCACACTCACTGTCCATACTCACTGCCCACACTCACTGTCCTCACTCACTGCCCTCACTCACTGTCCTCACTCACTGCCCTCAATCACTGTCCACACTCGCTGTCCTCACTCACTGTCCACACTCACCGTCCACTCTCACCGCCCACTCTCACCGCCCACACTCACTGTCCACTCTCACTGTCCACACTCACCGTCCACACTCACTGTCCACTCTCACTGCCCAAACTCACTGTCCACACTCAGTGTTCATACTCACTGCCCGCTCTCACTGCCCACACTTACTGCCCACACTCGCTGTTTGCACTCACTGTCCACACTTGCTGTTCACACTCACTGCCCACACTTACTGCCCACACTCACTGCCCGCACTCAGTGTCCGCACTCACTGCCCGCACTCACTGCCCGCACTCACTGCCCACTCTCACCGCCGACACTCACTGCCCGCACTCACTGCCCACACTCACTGCCCGCACTCATTGTCCGCACTCACTGCCCACACTCACTGCCCGCACTCATTGTCCGCACTCACTGCCCGCACTCACTGTCCGCACTCACTGCCCGCACTCACTGCCCGCACTCAGTGTCCGCACTCACTGCCCGCACTCACTGCCCGCACTCACTGCCCGCACTCAGTGTCCGCACTCACTGCCCGCACTCACTGCCCGCACTCACTGCCCGCACTCAGTGTCCGCACTCACTGCCCGCACTCACTGCCCGCACTCACTGCCCGCACTCAGTGTCCGCACTCACTGCCCGCACTCACTGCCCGCACTCACTATCCTCACTCGCTGTTCACACTCACTGCCCGCTCTCACTGACCGCACTCACTGCCCGCACTCACTAGACACACTCACTGTCCTCACTCACTGCCCGCACTCACTGTCCTCACTCACTGCCCGCACTCACTGTCCTCACTCACTGCCCTCACTCACTGTCCTCACTCACTGCCCTCACTCACTGCCCTCACTCACTGCCCTCACTCACTGTCCTCACTCACTGCCCTCAATCACTGTCCTCACTCACTGCCCTCACTCACTGTCCTCACTCACTGCCCTCACTCACTGCCCACACTCACTGTCCTCACTCACTGCCCTCACTCACTGTCCTCACTCACTGCCCACACTCACTGTCCACTCTCACTGCCCTCACTCACTGCCCACACTCACTGTCCACACTCACTGTCCACACCCACTGTCCACACTCACTGTCCACTCTCACTGTCCACACCCACTGTCCACACTCACTGTCCACACCCACTGTCCACACCCACTGTCCACACTCACTGCCCACACTCACTGCCCACACTCACAGTCCACACTCACTGCCCACACTCACTGTCCACACTCACTGTCCACACTCACTGCCCTCACTCACTGCCCTCACTCACTGTCCTCACTCACTGCCCTCACTCACTGTCCACTCTCACTGCCCTCACTCACTGTCCTCACTCACTGCCCGCACTCACTGTCCTCACTCACTGCCCGCACTCACTGTCCTCACTCACTGCCCTCACTCACTGTCCTCACTCACTGCCCTCACTCACTGCCCTCACTCACTGTCCTCACTCACTGCCCTCAATCACTGTCCTCACTCACTGCCCTCACTCAATGTCCTCACTCACTGCCCTCACTCACTGCCCACACTCACTGTCCTCACTCACTGCCCTCACTCACTGTCCTCACTCACTGCCCACACTCACTGTCCACTCTCACTGCCCACACTCACTGTCCACACTCACTGTCCACACCCACTGTCCACACTCACTGTCCACTCTCACTGTCCACACCCACTGTCCACACTCACTGTCCACACCCACTGTCCACACCCACTGTCCACACTCACTGCCCACACTCACTGCCCACACTCACAGTCCACACTCACTGCCCACACTCACTGTCCACACTCACTGTCCACACTCACTGCCCACACTCACTGCCCTCACTCACTGCCCTCACTCACTGTCCTCACTCACTGCCCTCACTCACTGTCCACTCTCACTGCCCTCACTCACTGCCCTCACTCACTGTCCTCACTCACTGCCCTCACTCACTGTCCACTCTCACTGCCCTCACTCACTGCCCTCACTCACTGTCCTCACTCACTGCTCTCACTCACTGCCCTCACTCACTGCCCTCACTCACTGTCCACTCTCACTGTCCACACTCACCGTCCACACTCACTGCCCTCACTCACTGTCCTCACTCACTGCTCTCACTCACTGTCCACACTCACCGTCCACACTCACTGCCCACACTCACTGTCCACACTCACTGTCCATACTCACTGCCCACACTCACTGTCCTCACTCACTGCCCTCACTCACTGTCCTCACTCACTGCCCTCAATCACTGTCCACACTCGCTGTCCTCACTCACTGTCCACACTCACCGTCCACTCTCACCGCCCACTCTCACCGCCCACACTCACTGTCCACACTCACCGTCCACACTCACTGTCCACTCTCACTGTCCACACTCACCGTCCACACTCACTGTCCACTCTCACTGCCCAAACTCACTGTCCACACTCACTGATAACGCTCACTGTCCACTCTCACTGTCCACACTCACTGTTCATACTCACTGCCCACACTTACTGCCCACACTCGCTGTTTGCACTCACTGTCCACACTCACTGTTCACACTCACTGCCCACACTTACTGCCCACACTCGCTGTTTGCACTCACTGCCCACACTTACTGCCCACACACGCTGTTTGCACTCACTGTCCACACTCGCTGTTCACACTCACTGCCCACACTTACTGCCCACACTCACCGTCCACACTCACTGTCCACTCTCACTGCCCAAACTCACTGTCCACACTCACTGATAACGCTCACTGTCCACACTCACTGTTCATACTCACTGCCCGCTCTCACTGCCCACACATACTGCCCACACTCGCTGTTTGCACTCACTGCCCACACTTACTGCCCACACTCGCTGTTTGCACTCACTGTCCACACTCGCTGTTCACACTCACTGCCCACACTTACTGCCCACACTCACTGCCCGCACTCAGTGTCCGCACTCACTGTCCGCACTCACTGCCCGCACTCACTGCCCGCACTCACTGTCCGCACTCACTACCCGCACTCACTGCCCGCACTCAGTGTCCGCACTCACTGCCCGCACTCACTGCCCGCAATCACTGCCCGCACTCACTGCCCGCACTCACTGCCCGCACTCACTGCCCGCACTCACTGCCCTCACTCACTGTCCTCACTCACTGCTCTCACTCACTGTCCACACTCACCGTCCACACTCACTGCCCACACTCACTGTCCACACTCACTGTCCATACTCACTGCCCACACTCACTGTCCTCACTCACTGCCCTCACTCACTGTCCTCACTCACTGCCCTCAATCACTGTCCACACTCGCTGTCCTCACTCACTGTCCACACTCACCGTCCACTCTCACCGCCCACTCTCACCGCCCACACTCACTGTCCACACTCACCGTCCACACTCACTGTCCACTCTCACTGTCCACACTCACCGTCCACACTCACTGTCCACTCTCACTGCCCAAACTCACTGTCCACACTCACTGATAACGCTCACTGTCCACTCTCACTGTCCACACTCACTGTTCATACTCACTGCCCACACTTACTGCCCACACTCGCTGTTTGCACTCACTGTCCACACTCACTGTTCACACTCACTGCCCACACTTACTGCCCACACTCGCTGTTTGCACTCACTGCCCACACTTACTGCCCACACACGCTGTTTGCACTCACTGTCCACACTCGCTGTTCACACTCACTGCCCACACTTACTGCCCACACTCACCGTCCACACTCACTGCCCAAACTCACTGTCCACACTCACTGATAACGCTCACTGTCCACACTCACTGTTCATACTCACTGCCCGCTCTCACTGCCCACACATACTGCCCACACTCGCTGTTTGCACTCACTGCCCACACTTACTGCCCACACTCGCTGTTTGCACTCACTGTCCACACTCGCTGTTCACACTCACTGCCCACACTTACTGCCCACACTCACTGCCCGCACTCAGTGTCCGCACTCACTGTCCGCACTCACTGCCCGCACTCACTGCCCGCACTCACTGTCCGCACTCACTACCCGCACTCACTGCCCGCACTCAGTGTCCGCACTCACTGCCCGCACTCACTGCCCGCACTCAGTGTCCGCACTCACTGCCCGCACTCACTGCCCGCACTCACTGCCCGCACTCAGTGTCCGCACTCACTGCCCGCACTCACTGCCCGCACTCACTGCCCGCACTCACTTTCCACACTCACTGCCCACACTCACTGCCCGCACTCACTGCCCACACTCACTTTCCACACTCACTGCCCGCACTCACTGCCCGCACTCAGTGTCCGCACTCACTGCCCGTACTCACTGCCCGCACTCACTGCCCGCACTCAGTGTCCGCACTCACTGCCCACACTCACAGTCCGCACTCACTGCCCACACTCAGTTTCCACACTCACTGCCCACACTCACTGCCCGCACTCAGTGTCCGCACTCACTGCCCGCACTCAGTGTCCGCACTCACTGCCCGCACTCACTGCCCGCACTCACAGTCCACACTCACTGCCCACACTCACTGCCCGCACTCACTGCCCACACTCACTTTCCACACTCACTGCCCGCACTCAGTGTCCGCACTCACTGCCCGCACTCACTGCCCACACTCACTGCCCGCACTCACAGTCCACACTCACTGCCCGCACTCAGTGTCCGCACTCACTGCCCGCACTCACTGCCCGCACTCACAGTCCACACTCACTGCCCGCACTCATTGCCCGCACTCACAGTCCACACTCACTGCCCACACTCACTGCCCGCACTCACTGCCCGCACTCACTGCCCGCACTCAGTGTCCGCACTCACTGCCCGCACTCACTGCCCGCACTCACTGCCCGCACTCACTGCCCGCACTCAGTGTCCGCACTCACTGCCCGCACTCACTGCCCACACTCACTGCCCACACTCAGTGTCCGCACTCACTGCCCAAACTCACTGTCCACACTCACTGATAACGCTCACTGTCCACTCTCACTGTCCACACTCACTGTTCATACTCACTGCCCACACTTACTGCCCACACTCGCTGTTTGCACTCACTGTCCACACTCACTGTTCACACTCACTGCCCACACTTACTGCCCACACTCGCTGTTTGCACTCACTGCCCACACTTACTGCCCACACACGCTGTTTGCACTCACTGTCCACACTCGCTGTTCACACTCACTGCCCACACTTACTGCCCACACTCACCGTCCACACTCACTGTCCACTCTCACTGCCCAAACTCACTGTCCACACTCACTGATAACGCTCACTGTCCACACTCACTGTTCATACTCACTGCCCGCTCTCACTGCCCACACATACTGCCCACACTCGCTGTTTGCACTCACTGCCCACACTTACTGCCCACACTCGCTGTTTGCACTCACTGTCCACACTCGCTGTTCACACTCACTGCCCACACTTACTGCCCACACTCACTGCCCGCACTCAGTGTCCGCACTCACTGTCCGCACTCACTGCCCGCACTCACTGCCCGCACTCACTGTCCGCACTCACTACCCGCACTCACTGCCCGCACTCAGTGTCCGCACTCACTGCCCGCACTCACTGCCCGCACTCAGTGTCCGCACTCACTGCCCGCACTCACTGCCCGCACTCACTGCCCACACTCACTGCCCGCACTCAGTGTCCGCACTCACTGCCCGCACTCACTGCCCACACTCACTGCCCACACTCAGTGTCCGCACTCACTGCCCACACTCACTGCCCACACTCACTGCCCGCACACAGTGTCCGCACTCACTGCCCACACTCAGTGCCCGCACTCACTGCCCGCACTCACTGCCCGCACTCACTGCCCGCACTCAGTGTCCGCACTCACTGCCCGCACTCACTGCCCGCACTCACTGCCCGCACTCACTTTCCACACTCACTGCCCACACTCACTGCCCGCACTCACTGCCCACACTCACTTTCCACACTCACTGCCCGCACTCACTGCCCGCACTCAGTGTCCGCACTCACTGCCCGTACTCACTGCCCGCACTCACTGCCCGCACTCAGTGTCCGCACTCACTGCCCACACTCACAGTCCGCACTCACTGCCCACACTCAGTTTCCACACTCACTGCCCACACTCACTGCCCGCACTCAGTGTCCGCACTCACTGCCCGCACTCACTGCCCGCACTCACTGCCCGCACTCACTTTCCACACTCACTGCCCACACTCACTTTCCACACTCACTGCCCGCACTCAGTGTCCGCACTCACTGCCCGCACTCACAGTAAACACTCACTGCCCAAACTCACTTTCCACACCCACTGCCCACACTCACTGTCCACACTCACTGCCCGCACTCACTGCCCGCACTCACTGCCCGCACTCATTGCCCACACTCACTGTCCACACTCACTGCCCGCACTCACTGCCCGCACTCACTGCCCACAATCACTGCCCGCACTCACTGCCCACACTCACTTCCCACACTCACTGCCCACACTCACTTTCCACACTCACTGTCCGCACTCACTGCCCACACTCACTGCCCACACTCACTGTCCACTCTCACTGCCCAAACACACTGTCCACACCCACTGTCCACACTCACTGTCCACTCTCACTGTCCACACCCACTGTCCACACTCACTGCCCACACTCACTGCCCACACTCACTGTCCACACTCACTGCCCACACTCACTGTCCACACTCACTGCCCACACTCACTGCCCACACTCACTGCCCACACTCACTGTCCACTCTCACTGCCCACACTCACTGTCCACACTCACTGTCCACACCCACTGTCCACACTCACTGTCCACTCTCACTGTCCACACTCACTGTCCACACTCACTGCCCACACTCACTGCCCACACTCACTGCCCACACTCACTGTCCACACTCACTGCCCTCACTCACTGTCCACTCTCACTGCCCTCACTCACTGCCCTCACTCACTGTCCTCACTCACTGCTCTCACTCACTGTCCACACTCACCGTCCACACTCACTGTCCACACTCACTGTCCATACTCACTGCCCACACTCACTGCCCACACTCACTGTCCTCACTCACTGTCCTCACTCACTGTCCACAGTCACCGTCCACACTCACTGTCCACACTCACTGATAACGCTCACTGCCCACACTCACTGTCCACACTCACTGATAACGCTTACTGCCCACACTCACTGTCCACACTCACTGTCCATACTCACTGCCCACAGTCACTGTCCTCACTCACTGCCCACACTCACTGTCCACACTCACCGTCCACACTCACTGCCCACATTCACTGTCCACAGTCACCGTCCACACTCACTGTCCACACTCACTGATAACGCTCACTGTCCACTCTCACTGTCCACACTCACTGTTCATACTCACTGCCCACACTTACTGCCGACACTCGCTGTTTGCACTCACTGTCCACACTCACTGTTCACACTCACTGCCCACACTTACTGCCCACACTCGCTGTTTGCACTCACTGCCTAAAACTTACTGCCCACACTCGCTGTTTGCACTCACTGTCCACACTTACTGTTCACACTCACTGCCCACACTTACTGCCCACACTCGCTGTTTGCACTCACTGCCCACACTTACTGCCCACACTCGCTGTTTGCACTCACTGCCCACACTCACTGCCCACACTCACTGCCCGCACTCACTGCCCGCACTCATTGTCCGCACTCACTGCCCGCACTCAGTGTCCGCACTCACTGCCCGCACTCACTGCCCGCACTCAGTGTCCGCACTCACTTTCCACACTCACTGCCCACACTCACTTTCTACACTCACTGCCCGCACTCACTGCCCACACTCACTTTCCACACTCACTGCCCACGCTCACAGTCCACACTCACTGCCCGCACTCACTGCCCGCACTCACTGCCCGCACTCACTGCCCGCACTCACTGCCCGCACTCAGTGTCCGCACACACTGCCCACACTCACTGCCCGCACTCACTGCCCGCACTCACTGCCCGCACTCAGTGTCCGCACTCACTGCCCGCACTCACTGCCCGCACTCACTGCCCGCACTCACTGCCCGCACTCAGTGTCCGCACTCACTGCCCGCACTCACTGCCCGCACTCACTGCCCGCACTCACTGCCCGCACTCAGTGTCCGCACTCACTGCCCGCACTCACAGTCCGCACTCACTGCCCGCACTCACAGTCCACACTCACTGCCCGCACTCACTGCCCGCACTCACTGCCCGCACTCACTGCCCGCACTCACTGCCCGCACTCACTGCCCGCACTCACTGCCCGCACTCAGTGTCCGCACTCACTGCCCGCACTCAGTGTCCGCACTCACTGCCCACACTCACAGTCCGCACTCACTGCCCGCACTCACAGTCCACACTCACTGCCCACACTCACTGCCCGCACTCACTGCCCGCACTCACTGCCCGCACTCAGTGTCCGCACTCACTGCCCGCACTCACTGCCCGCACTCACTGCCCGCACTCACAGTCCACACTCACTGCCCACACTCACTGCCCGCACTCACTGCCCACACTCACTTTCCACACTCACTGCCCGCACTCAGTGTCCGCACTCACTGCCCGCACTCACTGCCCACACTCACTGCCCGCACTCACAGTCCACACTCACTGCCCGCACTCAGTGTCCGCACTCACTGCCCGCACTCACTGCCCGCACTCACAGTCCACACTCACTGCCCGCACTCATTGCCCGC
This sequence comes from Heptranchias perlo, assembly GCF_035084215.1. Classification (NCBI taxonomy): domain Eukaryota; kingdom Metazoa; phylum Chordata; class Chondrichthyes; order Hexanchiformes; family Hexanchidae; genus Heptranchias; species Heptranchias perlo. The sequence continues at coordinate 1,260,206 of NW_027138646.1, forward strand.
ACTCACAGTCCACACTCACTGCCCACATTCACTGCCCGCACTCACTGCCCACACTCACTTTCCACACTCACTGCCCGCACTCAGTGTCCGCACTCACTGCCCGCACTCACTGCCCACACTCACTGCCCGCACTCACTGCCCGCACTCACTGCCCGCACTCACAGTCCGCACTCACTGCCCACACTCACTTTCCACACTCACTGCCCGCACTCACTGCCCACACTCACTTTCCACACTCACTGCCCGCACTCAGTGTCCGCACTCACTGCCCGCACTCACAGTCCACACTCACTGCCCACACTCACTTTCCACACTCACTGCCCACACTCACTGTCCGCACTCACTGCCCGCACTCACTGCCCGCACTCACTGCCCGCACTCAGTGTCCGCACTCACTGCCTGCACTCACTTTCCACACTCACTGCCCGCACTCAGTGTCCGCACTCACTGCCCGCACTCACTGCCCACACTCACTGCCCGCACTCAGTGTCCGCACTCACTGTCCGCACTCACTGCCCGCACTCACTGCCCGCACTCACTGCCCACACTAACTGTCCTCACTCACTGCCCGCACTCACTGCCCGCACTCACTGTCCTCACTCACTGCCCACACTAACTGTCCGCACTCACTGCCCGCACTCACTTCCCACACTCACTTCCCACACTCACTGCCCACACTCACTGCCCACACTCACTGTCCTCACTCACTGCCCACACTAACTGTCCTCACTCACTGCCCGCACTCACTGCCCGCACTCACTGTCCTCACTCACTGCCCACACTAACTGTCCGCACTCACTGCCCGCACTCACTTCCCACACTCACTTCCCACACTCACTGCCCACACTCACTGCCCACACTCACTGTCCACACTCACTTCCCACACTCACTGCCCACACTCACTGTCCACACTCACTGCCCACACTCACTTCCCACACTCACTGCCCACACTCACTTTCCACACTCACTGTCCACACTCACTGCCCGCACTCACTGCCCACACTCACTTCCCACACTCACTGCCCACACTCACTTTCCACACTCACTGCCCGCACTTACTTCCCACACTCACTGCCCGCACTCACTGTCCGCACTCACTGCCCGCACTCACTGCCCACACTCACTGCCCGCACTCACTGCCCACACTCACTTTCCACACTCACTGTCCACACTCACTGCCCACACTCACTGCCCGCACTCACTGCCCACACTCACTGCCCACACTTACTGCCCGCACTCACTGCCCGCACTCAGTGTCCGCACTCAGTGTCCGCACTCACTGTCCGCACTCACTGCCCGCACTCACTGCCCGCACTCAGTGTCCGCACTCACTGTCCGCACTCACTGCCCGCACTCACTGCCCGCACTCATTGTCCGCACTCACTGCCCGCACTCACTGTCCGCACTCACTGCCCGCACTCACTGCCCGCACTCATTGTCCGCACTCACTGCCCGCACTCAGTGTCCGCACTCACTGCCCGCACTCACTGCCCGCACTCAGTGTCTGCACTCACTGTCCGCACTCACTGCCCGCACTCACTGTCCGCACTCACTTTCCACACTCACTGTCCGCACTCACTGCCCGCACTCACTGTCCGCACTCACTGCCCACACTCACTTTCCACACTCACTGTCCACACTCACTGCCCACACTCACTGCCCGCACTCACTGCCCACACTCACTGCCCACACTTACTGCCCGCACTCGCTGTTTGCACTCACTGCCCACACTCACTGCCCACACTCACTGCCCGCACTCAGTGTCCGCACTCAGTGTCCGCACTCACTGTCCGCACTCACTGCCCGCACTCACTGCCCGCACTCATTGTCCGCACTCACTGCCCGCACTCAGTGTCCGCACTCACTGCCCGCACTCACTGCCCGCACTCACTGTCCGCACTCACTGCCCGCACTCACTGTCCGCACTCACTGCCCACACTCACTTTCCACACTCACTGTCCGCACTCACTGCCCGCACTCACTGTCCGCACTCACTGCCCACACTCACTTTCCACACTCACTGCCCACACTCACTTTCCACACTCACTGCCCGCACTCACTGCCCACACTCACTTTCCACACTCACTGCCCACACTCACTGCCCGCACTCACTGCCCACACTCACTGCCCGCACTCACTGCCCGCACTCACTGCCCGCACTCACTGCCCGCACTCACAGACCACACTCACTGCCCGCACTCACTGCCCGCACTCACAGTCCACACTCACTGCCCACACTCACTGCCCGCACTCACAGTCCACACTCACAGTCCACACTCACTGCCCACACTCACTGCCCACACTCACTGCCCGCACTTACTGCCCACACTCACTGCCCGCACTCACAGTCCACACTCACAGTCCACACTCACTGTCCACACTTGCTGTTCACACTCACTGCCCACACTCACTGCCCGCACTCACAGTCCACACTCACTGTCCGCACTCACTGCCCGCACTCACTGCCCGCACTCACTGCCCGCACTCACAGTCCACACTCACTGTCCGCACTCACTGCCCGCACTCACTGTCCGCACTCACTGCCCGCACTCACTGTCCGCACTCACTGCCCGCACTCACTGTCCACACTCACTGTCCGCACTCACTGCCCGCACTCACTGTCCGCACTCACTGCCCGCACTCACTGCCCGCACTCACTGTCCACACTCAATATCCGCACTCTCTGTCTGCACTCACTGCCCACACTCGCTATTCACACTTGCTGTCTGCACTCACTGTGCTCACTCGTTGTCCACACTCTGTCCACATTCACTGCTCGCACTCACTGTCTACACTCGCTGACCACACTCACTGCCCACACTCACTGTCCGCACTCTGCACACACTGACTGTGCACACTCACTGTACACACTCACTGCCTGCACTCACTGCCCACACTCCCTGCCCACACTCACTGTCCGCACTCTGTACACACTGACTGCGCACACTCACTGTACACACTCACCGTGCGCACTCACTGTCCACACTCACCATCCACACTCGCTGTCCACACTCACAGACAAAAAATGGCCACTGGATTGAGTAATCACTGTGACCTTGACAGTGTCACTCTCCTCCCATGAAAATATTAAAAACCCTTGACTGAGGTGCGTGTGAGGACTGGTGGACCATAACCCAGCAGAGTGAGAAAGCTCAGGGCAGGGGAGGAGAGCCCCTCCCTCTCACACATTAACTCTCCCATCGAAGCCCCTCCCTCTGGAGGGTAAACACCAACACAGATTGGTTGGGCCGAATGGCCCGTTTCTGTGTTATGAACAGGAGGAGGCCATTCAGCCCCTCGAGCCTGTTCTACCATTCAATTAGATCATGGCTGATCTTTATCTTACCTCCATTTACCCGCCTTGGTTCCGTAACCTTTAACCCCCTTACCTCACAAAAATCGATCAATCTCAGTTTTGAAATTTTCAATTGACCCCCAGCCTCAACAGCTTTTTGTGGGGGAGAGAGTTCCAGATTCCCACTCCCCTTTGTGTGAAGTGATTCCTGACATCACCCCTGAACGGCCCAGCTCTAATTTTAAGGTTCTGCCCCCTTGTTCTGGATTCTCCCACCAGAGGAAATAGTTTCTCTCTATCGACCCTATCAAATGCTTCAATCATCTTAAACACCTCAATTAGATCACCCCTTAATCTTCTAAACTCGAGGGAACACGAGTCTAGTCGATGCAACCTGTCCTCGTAATTTAACCCTTTTAGCCCCGGTATCATTCTGGTGAATCACCCCCTCCAAGGCCAATATATCCTTCCTGAGGGGCAGTGCCCGGAACTGAACGCAGTGTCTCCAGATGGGGTCTGACCAAGTCTCTGTATAACTGAACGCAGTGTCTCCAGATGGGGTCTGACCAAGGCTCTGTATAACTGAACGCAGTGTCTCCAGATGGGGTCTGACCAAGGCTCTGTATAACTGAACGCAGTGTCTCCAGATGGGGTCTGACCAAGGCTCTGTATAACTGAACGCAGTGTCTCCAGATGGGGTCTGACCAAGGCTCTGTATAACTGAACGCAGTGTCTCCAGATGGGGTCTGACCAAGGCTCTGTATAACTGAACGCAGTGTCTCCAGATGGGGTCTGACCAAGGCTCTGTATAACTGAACGCAGTGTCTCCAGATGGGGTCTGACCAAGGCTCTGTATAACTGTAATATAACTTTGTATTCCAGCCCTCGAGATAAAGACCAACATTCCATTAGCCTTTTAAATTGTTTTTTGTACCTGGCCACTAGCTTTTAGTGATTTCTGTACTTGGACCCGGAAATCTCTCTGCTCCTCCACGGTTCCTGGCTTCTCACCATTTGGAAAATACTCTGTTCTGTTTGTCTTAGGCCCAGACTGGATGACCTCACACTTCCCCACATTGAACTCCATCTGCCCCAGTTTTGCCCACTCACTGAATCTCTCAATGTCCCTTTACAACTTCCTGCTCCCGTCTACATTATTTACTGCGCCACCTAACTCAGTGACATCAGCAAACTTGGATATGAGGCTCTCAATTCCTTCATCCGAGTCATTGATAAGCAGTGGCACATTCTGCCTTCCAGCGTTGCTATGGCAGTGGAGGATTTATTTGAGCTATAAAACTTCACAGCCAATGCAATTGAGGTGCATTTTAAAAATAAAATTCAGTCTGTGCCCAGCCCCGAGACTGCCAGCCTGGTACACATGGCAGGCCACCCAATCCTGGCACAGCTGTTCACTGCAGGACCCCGGGGCGATTAGCCAGCGGAGGGTAGGAGCAGGCCTGAAATAAGCAACATTCATTGTATCTACTGCCTAGTCTCACACATCAAGAATGGTCACTTAGGAGAGATAGATTTTTATTGGGTAAGGGTATCAAGGGATATGAAGCAAAGGTGGGTAAATGGAGTTGAGGTACAGATCAGCATTGATCTGATTGAATGGGGGAGCAGGCTCGAGTCCGCCATTCAATCAGATCAATGCCTATGTGACACAGTCCCCCTGGAGAGCAGCACAGGGGGGAAACTGAGCACAAATGGGGCCAATCATTCCTATTGCGATGTGGTAAATATTGAAGATGATCAGACACCTAGGACAGATCCTGTCTGCAGATTGCTTCCCCTTTCCCCCTCCTGTTGGGGCCTGCGCTATCTCAATACTGTAGCATTTCTCTTTCTTGTTTCACCCTCTGGGAGGCAGTTCAGAACCAAACACCGTAACGTCCTCTGTACAAATCTCCTGGTAGAACCTCAAGAAACATGAAAGGATTCAGACAAAGACTGTTGATGGCTACTATTGACTTTATTGATAGCTGGCTGTGTAACTGCAGTTTACAAGCGGTGTGGAGCTGGGCATGGAGCAGATCACCTGGGTCACTATCACATCACAGACACTATTTCTTCCTCCAGGTTCCCTCTGCACAGGCTCTGCCATTCAGTGCTGTAGAGAGAGGTTTGAAATTGCAGTTAGCTGTGTGTCCCCAGTGTTTCTCAATCCAGCACCTCCTGAAAATTGGGAAAGGCTCCAATAGTTCATTAGGTAAAACCAACCCCCCATAGGAACAGGAGGAGGCCATTCAGCCCCTCAGGCTTGTTCCGCCTTTCAGTCAGATCAATGCTGATCTGTACCTCAACTCCATTTACCCACCTTTGCTCCATATCCCTCGATACCCTTACCCAATAAAAATCCATCGATCTCAGTCCTGAAACCTCCAATTGACCCCCAGCATCCACAGCCTTTTGGGGGAGAGAGTTCCCGATTTCTACCACCCTCATGGAGTTTTCAGAATCCCAGGAATTTCATCCTATGGATGCATACTCTCTCCCCGTAGGGACACACCTGATTGGCTAAGCACAGTGAGTGTAGGCACAGGATGGCAAGGGTCAAGGGTCAGGGACTCTATGTCTGCGGAGGGGTAACACTAAAGTTTATCTAGTTAAAACCGTGGAGCTCACCACCACAGGCCCACTGCTGCTCCAGTTCAGGCCACCAATGCCCATTTGGACACTGAGTGTTTCCAAATACCATCAATGGACCAGGGTGGCTGGCCAGTTATCCACGGCATGCCAGGGTCCAGCACTGGGCACTGAGATTGCCACCCAGTGTTGGCTCAGTCCAACTCCCCTCAACATAGGTCCAACTTAGCCCCAATTATCTCTCCAAGGCTGAGAATGAACTATAAGTGGCCGTACTGACCTTGGTTGGTATTGGTTGACATTCATCTGTAAAGAGATCGAAAGGATGAAAAAAGTCAAAGTTAGTTTTAACAACACAGGCACAGAAAAAAGTCGGTTATTTAAAATGCGACAGAATCTTGCCCTGAATCCACAATCGGATTCTCCTCTTTCTCAGTGAATTTTTCCCCTCTAGTCTCTCCCGCTCCTGATGGGACTGACTCGACTGTAGACACGGTGATTGTCGGAATTCTTGCCCATCTCTGTGCAGCAATGGTATCTACACCAGTGTAGCTGGCAGCCATGGCTCAGTTGATACCTCTTTCATCTCTGGGTCAGAAGGTTGTGGGTACAACTTCAACTCCAGAGACTTGAGCACAAAATCCAGGCTGACATTCCAGTACAGTACTGAGGGAGTGCTGCACTGTCGGAGGGTCAGTACTGAGGGAGTGCTGCACTGTCAGAGGGTCAGTACTGAGGGAGTGCTGCACTGTCAGAGGGTCAGTACTGAGGGAGTGCTGCACTGTCAGAGGGTCAGTACTGAGGGAGTGCTGCACTGTCAGAGGGTCAGTACTGAGGGAGTGCTGCACTGTCGGAGGGTCAGTACTGAGGGAGTGCTGCACTGTCGGAAGGGTCAGTACTGAGGGAGTGCTGCACTGTCAGAGGGTCAGTACTGAGGGAGTGCTGCACTGTCAGAGGGTCAGTACTGAGGGAGTGCTGCACTGTCAGAGGGTCAGTACTGAGGGAGTGCTGCACTGTCGGAGGGTCAGTACTGAGGGAGTGCTGCACTGTCGGAGGGTCAGTACTGAGGGAGTGCTGCACTGTCGGAGGGTCAGTACTGAGGGAGTGCTGCACTGTCGGAGGGTCAGTACTGAGGGAGTGCTGCACTGTCGGAGGGTCAGTACTGAGGGAGTGCTGCACTGTCGGAGGGTCAGTACTGAGGGAGCGCTGCACTGTCAGAGGGTCAGTACTGAGGGAGTGCTGCACTGTCGGAGGGTCAGTACTGAGGGAGCGCTGCACTGTCGGAGGGTCAGTACTGAGGGAGCGCTGCACTGTCAGAGGGTCAGTACTGAGGGAGTGCTGCACTGTCGGAGGGTCAGTACTGAGGGAGTGCTGCACTGTCGGAGGGTCAGTACTGAGGGAGTGCTGCACTGTCGGAGGGTCAGTACTGAGGGAGTGCTGCACTGTCAGAGGGTCAGTAATGAGGGAGTGCTGCACTGTTGGAGAGGCAGTACTGAGGGAGTGCTGCACTGTCAGAGGGTCAGTACTGAGGGAGTGCCGCACTGTCGGAGGGTCAGTACTGAGGGAGTGCCGCACTGTCGGAGGGTCAGTACTGAGGGAGTGCCGCACTGTCGGAGGGTCAGTACTGGGGGAGTGCCGCACTGTCGGAGGGTCAGTACTGAGGGAGTGCCGCACTGTCGGAGGGTCAGTACTGAGGGAGTGCCGCACTGTCGGAGGGTCAGTACTGAGGGAGTGCCGCACTGTCGGAGGGTCAGTACTGAGGGAGTGCCGCACTGTCGGAGGGTCAGTACTGAGGGAGTGCCGCACTGTCGGAGGGTGAGTACTGAGGGAGTGCTGCACTGTCGGAGGGTCAGTACTGAGGGAGTGCCGCACTGTCGGAGGGTCAGTACTGAGGGAGTGCTGCACTGTCGGAGGGTCAGTACTGAGGGAGTGCTGCACTGTCGGAGGGTCAGTACTGAGGGAGTGCTGCACTGTCGGAGGGTCAGTACTGAGGGAGTGCTGCACTGTCGGAGGGTCAGTACTGAGGGAGTGTTGCACTGTCGGAGGGTCAGTACTGAGGGAGTGTTGCACTGTCGGAGGGTCTGTACTGAGGGAGTGTAAAAGGTCCTATAGCACTATTCAAAGAAGAACTGGGGGTGGGGGCCTGGATTCTTAACCAACATTTATCCTTCAAGCAACACCCACTAAAACAGATTATCTGGTCATTTATTTCAGTGCTGTTTTTGGGATCTTGCTGTGTGCAAATTGGCTGCTGTATTTCCCAACAGTGACTACACTTAAAATCTACTTTATTGGCTGTGACAGAGGAGAGAGGGTTTATACCCATGTGACATGGTCTATATCCATGGGGCATGGTCTATATCCACGGGGCTGGGTCTATATCCATGGGGCATGGTCTATATCCATGGGGCATGGTCTATATCCATGGGGCATGGTCTATATCCATGGGGCAGGGTCTATATTCATCGGGCAGGGTCTATATCCATGGGGCAGGGTCTATATTCATGGGGCAGGGTCTATATTCATGGGGCAGGGTCTATATCCATGGGGCAGGGTCTATTTCCATGGGGCAGGGTCTATATTCATGGGGCAGGGTCTATATCCATGGGGCAGGGTCTATTTCCATGGGGCAGGGTCTATATCCATGGGGCAGGGTCTATATGCATGGGGCAGGGTCTATTTCCATGGGGCAGGGTCTATATCCATGGGGCAGGGTCTATATTCATCGGACAGGGTCTATATTCATGGGGCAGGGTCTATTTCCATGGGGCAGGGTCTATATTCATCGGGCAGGGTCTATATTCATCGGGCAGGGTCTATACCCATGGGGCAGGGTCTATATTCATCGGGCAGGGTCTATATCCATGGGGCAGGGTCTATATTCATCGGGCAGGGTCTATATTCATCGGGCAGGGTCTATATCCATGCGGTAGGGTCTATATTCATGGGACAGGGTCTATTTCCATGGGGCAGGGTCTATATCCATGGGGCAGGGTCTATATCCATGGGAGAATGCTCGGGAATTAAATGCTTTCCATTTCAGGCATCCAGTGTCAGGTACAGCACGGGTTAGATACAGAGTAAAGCTCCCTCTACACTGTCCCATCAAACACTCCCAGGGAAGGTACAGCACGGGTTAGATACAGAGTAAAGCTCCCTCTACACTGTCCCATCAAACACTCCCAGGGCAGGTACAGCACGGGTTAGATACAGAGTAAAGCTCCCTCTACACTGTCCCATCAAACACTCCCAGGGCAGGTACAGCACGGGTTAGATACAGAGTAAAGCTCCCTCTACACTGTCCCATCAAACATTCCCAGGGCAGGTACAGCACGGGTTAGATACAGAGTAAAGCTCCCTCTACACTGTCCCATCAAACACTCCCAGGGCAGGTACAGCACGGGTTAGATACAGAGTAAAGCTCCCTCTACACTGTCCCATCAAACACTCCCAGGGCAGGTACAGCATGGGTTAGATACAGAGTAAAGCTCTCTTCATACTGTCCCAAACAAATGCCACAGCCCCATTATCCATAAAGTAGGAATCCCTATCCCACTGGCTGTTCCCTGATCATTGTTCTGTCCCACTGAAAGGGGCCGTGCCCTCTCAGGGTGATTGGACTGAAGTTTGATAGTGAGAAAGAAATGAGTGGTAATAGAAGCATACATTTGGCACATTATGTGAAATATTTTGAAATGTTCAAATAATATGATCAAGCCTTTTAAGAAAATTGGCAGAAGAATCAAGGGAGGAGATCAGGAGAATATTTTTTTTCTGCAGTGTGTTGTTATGAAGTGGAATGCCCTGCCTGAAAGGGAGAGACCAGAACTAGGGGCCATAAATATAAATTCAGTAGGGAATTCAGGAGAAACTTCTTTATTCAGAGAGTGGTGAGAATGTGGAACTCACTCCCACAAGGAGTAGTTGAGGCGAATAGTGTAGATACATTTAAGGGGAAGCTCGATAAACACATGAGGGAGAAAGGAATCGAAGGATATCCTGATAGGGTGAGATGAAGTAGGAGGCTCGTGTGGAGCATAAACACCGGCATAGACCTGTTGGGCCGAATGGCCTGTTTCTGTACTGTACATTCCATGTCATCTATCTAACACTATGAAAGCAGACTCAATAATAACTTTCAAAAGAGAATTGGATAAATACTTGAAAAGGAGAAATTTACAGGGCCATGGGCAAAGAGCAGAGGAGTGGGACTAATTGGATAGCTCTTTCAAAGAGCCAGCACAGACATGATGGGCCAAATGGCCTCCTTCTGTGCTGTAAAATTCTATGATTTTAGGATAAATACTGGTCCCATATTTCCAGATATATTACTGACTGTAATATTTTCCCCTTTTGTTGGGAGTGTGATCACGGGCTCTCAGCCCTGCTTGTATTAAACTGCAGATTACCAGAGGGTTGCACTCTTTATCTGAAGGACATGCAGACGGTTACCTTGCTTAGCGAAAACGACGATGTTTTCTTTCTCCAGTCCCTGTGCCAGAGAATACAGTCTGAACCTCTCCAGGAGTTCCTGTCGCAGCTCCTTTTCTCTACCTGAAATCAACATCAGGACGCCATTTAAAGTAAGTTCTGGGGACTCCAATGTATTGTCGAATGTGTTCAACATGCAACACAATCCTGGTGATACCCAATGTCAACAACAGCCAGTGCCCACGGAACCCGTACCCCAACAACAGCCAGTGCCCACGGAACCCGTACCCCAACAACAGCCAGTGCCCACGGAACCCGTACCCCAACAACAGCCAGTGCCCATGGAACCCGTACCCCAACAACAGCCAGTGCCCATGGAACCCGTACCCCAACAACAGCCAGTGCCCATGGAACCCGTACCCCAACAACAGCCAGTGCCCATGGAACCCGTACCCCAACAACAGCCAGTGCCCACGGAACCCGTACCCCAACAACAGCCAGTGCCCACAGAACCCGTACCGCAACAACAGCCAGTGCCCACGGAAATGTAGCCCAGCACGAGTCAACAGATGTGGAACCTGTATCAAAGCATGATTCAGTACAAGTGAAACTGTACACAGTGAGGTTTACTGCAGGTGGAACTGCACACAGTCAGATTCAGTGCAAGTGGAACTGTATCGCAGTGAGATTCAGTGCAAGTGGAACTGTACACAGTGAGATTCAGTGCAAGTGCAACTGTACACAGTGAGATTCAGTGCAAGTGGAACTGTATCCCAGTGACAGTCAGTGTCTGTGGAACTGTACACCAGTGAGAGTCAGTGTCTGTGGAACTGTCCCCCAGTGAGAGTCAGTGTCTGTGGAACTGTCCCCCAGTGAGAGTCAGTGTCTGGGGAACTGTCCCCCAGTGAGAGTCAGTGCCTGTGGAACTGTCCCCCAGTGAGAGTCAGTGTCTGTGGAACTGTCCCCCAGTGAGAGTCAGTGTCTGTGGAACTGTCCCCCAGTGAGAGTCAGTGCCTGTGGAACTGTCCCCCAGTGAGAGTCAGTGTCTGTGGAACTGTCCCCCAGTGAGAGTCAGTGTCTGTGGAACTGTCCCCCAGTGAGAGTCAGTGTCTGTGGAACTGTCCCCCAGTGAGAGTCAGTGTCTGTGGAACTGTCCCCCAGTGAGAGTCAGTGTCTGTGGAACTGTCCCCCAGTGAGAGTCAGTGTCTGGGGAACTGTCCCCCAGTGAGAGTCAGTGCCTGTGGAACTGTCCCCCAGTGAGAGTCAGTGTCTGTGGAACTGTCCCCCAGTGAGAGTCAGTGTCTGTGGAACTGTCCCCCAGTGAGAGTCAGTGCCTGTGGAACTGTCCCCCAGTGAGAGTCAGTGTCTGTGGAACTGTCCCCCAGTGAGAGTCAGTGTCTGTGGAACTGTCCCCCAGTGAGAGTCAGTGTCTGTGGAACTGTCCCCCAGTGAGAGTCAGTGTCTGTGGAACTGTCCCCCAGTGAGAGTCAGTGCCTGTGGAACTGTCCCCCAGTGAGAGTCAGTGTCTGTGGAACTGTCCCCCAGTGAGAGTCAGTGTCTGGGGAACTGTCCCCCAGTGAGAGTCAGTGCCTGTGGAACTGTCCCCCAGTGAGAGTCAGTGTCTGTGGAACTGTCCCCCAGTGAGAGTCAGTGTCTGTGGAACTGTCCCCCAGTGAGAGTCAGTGCCTGTGGAACTGTCCCCCAGTGAGAGTCAGTGTCTGTGGAACTGTCCCCCAGTGAGAGTCAGTGTCTGTGGAACTGTCCCCCAGTGAGAGTCAGTGTCTGTGGAACTGTCCCCCAGTGAGAGTCAGTGTCTGTGGAACTGTCCCCCAGTGAGAGTCAGTGTCTGTGGAACTGTCCCCCAGTGAGAGTCAGTGCCTGTGGAACTGTCCCCCAGTGAGAGTCAGTGTCTGTGGAACTGTCCCCCAGTGAGAGTCAGTGTCTGTGGAACTGTCCCCCAGTGAGAGTCAGTGTCTGTGGAACTGTCCCCCAGTGAGAGTCAGTGTCTGTGGAACTGTCCCCCAGTGAGAGTCAGTGTCTGTGGAACTGTCCCCCAGTGAGAGTCAGTGTCTGTGGAACTGTCCCCCAGTGAGAGTCAGTGTCTGTGGGACTGTCCCCCAGTGAGAGTCAGTGTCTGTGGGACTGTCCCCCAGTGAGAGTCAGTGTCTGTGGAACTGTGTCCCAGTGAGAGTCAGTGCCTGTGGAACTGTCCCCCAGTGAGAGTCAGTGTCTGTGGAACTGTCCCAGTGAGAGTCAGTGTCTGTGGAACTGTCCCCCAGTGAGAGTCAGTGTCTGTGGAACTGTCCCCCAGTGAGAGTCAGTGTCTGTGGAACTGTCCCCCAGTGAGAGTCAGTGTCTGTGGGACTGTCCCCCAGTGAGAGTCAGTGTCTGTGGAACTGTCCCCCAGTGAGAGTCAGTGTCTGTGGGACTGTCCCCCAGTGAGAGTCAGTGTCTGTGGAACTGTCCCCCAGTGAGAGTCAGTGTCTGTGGGACTGTCCCCCAGTGAGAGTCAGTGTCTGTGGGACTGTCCCCCAGTGAGAGTCAGTGTCTGTGGAACTGTCCCCCAGTGAGAGTCAGTGTCTGTGGGACTGTCCCCCGGTGAGAGTCAGTGTCTGTGGAACTGTCCCCCAGTGAGAGTCAGTGTCTGTGGAACTGTCCCCCAGTGAGAGTCAGTGTCTGTGTGACTGTCCCCCAGTGAGAGTCAGTGTCTGTGGAACTGTCCCCCAGTGAGAGTCAGTGTCTGTGGGACTGTCCCCCAGTGAGAGTCAGTGTCTGTGGAACTGTCCCCCAGTGAGAGTCAGTGCCTGTGGAACTGTCCCCCAGTGAGAGTCAGTGTCTGTGGAACTGTCCCCCAGTGAGAGTCAGTGTCTGTGGAACTGTCCCCCAGTGAGAGTCAGTGCCTGTGGAACTGTCCCCCAGTGAGAGTCAGTGTCTGTGGAACTGTCCCCCAGTGAGAGTCAGTGCCTGTGGAACTGTCCCTCAGTGAGAGTCAGTGTCTGTGGAACTGTCCCCCAGTGAGAGTCAGTGCCTGTGGAACTGTCCCCCAGTGAGAGTCAGTGTCTGTGGAACTGTCCCCCAGTGAGAGTCAGTGTCTGTGGGACTGTCCCCCAGTGAGAGTCAGTGTCTGTGGAACTGTCCCCCAGTGAGAGTCAGTGTCTGTGGAACTGTCCCCCAGTGAGAGTCGGTGTCTGTGGAACTGTCCCCCAGTGAGAGTCAGTGTCTGTGGAACTGTCCCCCAGAGTCAGTGTCCGTGGAACTGTCCCCCAGTGAGAGTCAGTGTCTGTGGAACTGTCCCCCAGTGAGAGTCAGTGTCTGTGGAACTGTCCCCCAGTGAGAGTCGGTGTCTGTGGAACTGTCCCCCAGTGAGAGTCGGTGTCTGTGGAACTGTCCCCCAGTGAGAGTCAGTGTCTGTGGAACTGTCCCCCAGTGAGAGTCAGTGTCTGTGGAACTGTCCCCCTGTGAGAGTCAGTGTCTGTGGAACTGTCCCCCAGTGAGAGTCAGTGTCTGTGGAACTGTCCCCCAGTGAGAGTCAGTGTCTGTGTGACTGTCCCCCAGTGAGAGTCAGTGTCTGTGGAACTGTCCCCCAGTGAGAGTCAGTGTCTGTGGGACTGTCCCCCAGTGAGAGTCAGTGTCTGTGGAACTGTCCCCCAGTGAGAGTCAGTGCCTGTGGAACTGTCCCCCAGTGAGAGTCAGTGTCTGTGGAACTGTCCCCCAGTGAGAGTCAGTGTCTGTGGAACTGTCCCCCAGTGAGAGTCAGTGCCTGTGGAACTGTCCCCCAGTGAGAGTCAGTGTCTGTGGAACTGTCCCCCAGTGAGAGTCAGTGCCTGTGGAACTGTCCCTCAGTGAGAGTCAGTGTCTGTGGAACTGTCCCCCAGTGAGAGTCAGTGCCTGTGGAACTGTCCCCCAGTGAGAGTCAGTGTCTGTGGAACTGTCCCCCAGTGAGAGTCAGTGTCTGTGGGACTGTCCCCCAGTGAGAGTCAGTGTCTGTGGAACTGTCCCCCAGTGAGAGTCAGTGTCTGTGGAACTGTCCCCCAGTGAGAGTCAGTGTCTGTGGAACTGTCCCCCAGAGTCAGTGTCCGTGGAACTGTCCCCCAGTGAGAGTCAGTGTCTGTGGAACTGTCCCCCAGTGAGAGTCAGTGTCTGTGGAACTGTCCCCCAGTGAGAGTCGGTGTCTGTGGAACTGTCCCCCAGTGAGAGTCGGTGTCTGTGGAACTGTCCCCCAGTGAGAGTCAGTGTCTGTGGAACTGTCCCCCAGTGAGAGTCAGTGTCTGTGGAACTGTCCCCCAGTGAGAGTCAGTGTCTGTGGAACTGTCCCCCTGTGAGAGTCAGTGTCTGTGGAACTGTCCCCCAGTGAGAGTCAGTGTCTGTGGAACTGTCCCCCAGTGAGAGTCAGTGTCTGTGGAACTGTCCCCCAGTGAGAGTCAGTGTCTGTGGAACTGTCCCCCAGTGAGAGTCAGTGTCTGTGGAACTGTCCCCCAGTGAGAGTCAGTGTCTGTGGAACTGTCCCCCAGTGAGAGTCAGTGTCTGTGGAACTGTCCCCCAGTGAGAGACAGTGTCTGTGGAACTGTCCCCCAGTGAGAGTCAGTGTCTGTGGAACTGTCCCCCAGTGAGAGTCAGTGTCTGTGGGACTGTCCCCCAGTGAGAGTCAGTGTCTGTGGAACTGTCCCCCAGTGAGAGTCAGTGTCTGTGGGACTGTCCCCCAGTGAGAGTCAGTGTCTGTGGAACTGTCCCCCAGTGAGAGTCAGTGTCTGTGGGACTGTCCCCCAGTGAGAGTCAGTGTCTGTGGAACTGTCCCCCAGTGAGAGTCAGTGTCTGTGGGACTGTCCCCCAGTGAGAGTCAGTGTCTGTGGAACTGTCCCCCATTGAGAGTCAGTGTCTGTGGAACTGTCCCCCAGTGAGAGTCAGTGTCTGTGGAACTGTCCCCCAGTGAGAGTCAGTGTCTGTGGAACTGTCCCCCAGTGAGAGTCAGTGCCTGTGGAACTGTCCCCCAGTGAGAGTCAGTGTCTGTGGAACTGTCCCCCAGTGAGAGTCAGTGTCTGTGGAACTGTCCCCCAGTGAGAGTCAGTGCCTGTGGAACTGTCCCCCAGTGAGAGTCAGTGTCTGTGGAACTGTCCCCCAGTGAGAGTCAGTGTCTGAGGGACTGTCCCCCAGTGAGAGTCAGTGTCTGTGGAACTGTCCCCCAGTGAGAGTCAGTGTCTGTGGAACTGTCCCCCAGTGAGAGTCAGTGTCTGTGGGACTGTCCCCCAGTGAGAGTCAGTGTCTGTGGAACTGTCCCCCAGTGAGAGTCAGTGTCTGTGGAACTGTCCCCCAGTGAGAGTCAGTGTCTGTGGGACTGTCCCCCAGTGAGAGTCAGTGTCTGTGGAACTGTCCCCCAGTGAGAGTCAGTGTCTGTGGGACTGTCCCCCAGTGAGAGTCAGTGTCTGTGGAACTGTCCCCCAGTGAGAGTCAGTGCCTGTGGAACTGTCCCCCAGTGAGAGTCAGTGCCTGTGGAACTGTCCCCCAGTGAGAGTCAGTGTCTGTGGAACTGTCCCCCAGTGAGAGTCAGTGTCTGTGGAACTGTCCCCCAGTGAGAGTCAGTGCCTGTGGAACTGTCCCCCAGTGAGAGTCAGTGTCTGTGGAACTGTCCCCCAGTGAGAGTCAGTGTCTGTGGGACTGTCCCCCAGTGAGAGTCAGTGTCTGTGGAACTGTCCCCCAGTGAGAGTCAGTGTCTGTGGAACTGTCCCCCAGTGAGAGTCAGTGTCTGTGGAACTGTACCACAGTGAGAGTCAGTGTCTGTGGAACTGTCCCCCAGTGAGAGTCAGTGTCTGTGGAACTGTCCCCCAGTGAGAGTCAGTGCCTGTGGAACTGTCCCCCAGTGAGAGTCAGTGTCTGGGGAACTGTCCCCCAGTGAGAGTCAGTGTCTGTGGAACTGTCCCCCAGTGAGAGTCAGTGCCTGTGGAACTGTCCCCCGGTGAGAGTCAGTGCCCGGGGAACTGTCCCCCATTGAGAGTCAGTGTCTGTGGAACTGTCCCCCAGTGAGAGTCAGTGCCTGTGGAACTGTCCCCCAGTGAGAGTCAGTGTCTGTGGAACTGTATCCCAGTGAGAGTCCGTGCCTTCTGGAAATTGGCTTCATGGGGCGGAAGGGAAAATTCGGTGAACGACTGGAGAAGCTGCTCTTGCCGTACAGACATACACGGAAGGTGCATCACCCCCCATCCAGTCCGTGTCGGTGTTTACCCTCCACCCGAGCAAATAATCCTGCTCACATTAACCCTGTTCCTGTGTCTCTTCAGCCCATCTCCCTCACCCACCTATCCCAATCTAATCTTCAATGTTGACATTTTCTGCCTCAACCACTGACCCTGGAAGTGAATTCCACAACCCCACAACTCTCTGTGTGGAGAGGTTTCTCCTGCACCCTGTTCTAAATCTCTTACATTTAATCTTGTATCGCTGGTCCCTCGTTCTTAACCCCACAATGACTGGAACAGTCTGCTCCAATCCACCCTGTCCTAACCTTTCCTCATTTTAAACACTCCCATCACATCAACCTGAACTCTCCGCTGCTCCAATGAGAAAGCCTGTCTTTGCAGTTGTTTTTCCTCACACCAGGCAACATCCTGAACCAGCGCACCACAGAACGGCTGGAGAGTGCGATTATCCACATCATGTATTCAGCAATGGAAAGCCGTGGTACTTTGTGGAAATAAGAAAGGGGATGTGTGCCTTCAGATAGAGACCAGAATCGCCCAAGGATCACACATTGATTCACTTCTGGACCACAGGTTCTATTGAACAGAAGAGATATAAGAATGGGAACTTCATACCATACAGCTTGACCAGGGTGGTGACCTCCGAACCTTTGATGATGGTGTTGTGGACAACAGCATATTCATTGTAGTTGGTTTCAACCACATGGACATCATTGTCATTGTTCCAAACTGCACAAACACAAAGGGTTACAACATTTATTACGCAGCTGGAAATCAACAAGATATATTAGATAGATTGTAGTGTGACACACAGAGATATATCAGATAGAGTGTAGTGTGACACACTGAGATATATTAGATAGAATGTAGTGTGACACACAGAGATATATCAGATAGAGTGTAGTGTGACACACTGAGATATATTAGATAGAATGTAGTGTGACACACAGAGATATATTAGATGGAGTGTAGTGTGACACACAGAGATATATTAGATAGAGTGTAGTGTGACACACAGAGATATATTAGATAGAGTGTAGTGTGACACACTGAGATATATTAGATAGAATGTAGTGTGACACACAGAGATATATTAGATAGAGTGTAGTGTGACACAGAGATATATTAGATAGAGTGTAGTGTGACACACAGAGATATATTAGATAGAGTGTAGTGTGACACACAGAGATATATTAGATAGAGTGTAGTGTGACACACAGAGATATATTAGATAGAGTGTGGTGTGACACACAGAGATATATTAGATAGAGTGTAGTGTGACACACTGAGATATATTAGATAGAATGTAGTGTGACACACAGAGATATATTAGATAGAGTGTAGTGTGACACAGAGATATATTAGATAGAGTGTAGTGTGACACAGAGATATATCAGATAGAGTGTAGTGTGACACACAGAGATATATTAGATAGAGTGTAGTGTGACACAGAGATATATTAGATCGAGTGTAGTGTGACACAGAGATATATTAGACAGAGTGTAGTGTGACACAGAGATATATTAGATCGAGTGTAGTGTGACACAGAGATATATTAGATCGAGTGTAGTGTGACACAGAGATATATTAGATAGAGTGTAGTGTGACACAGAGATATATTAGATCGAGTGTAGTGTGACACAGAGATATATTAGACAGAGTGTAGTGTGACACAGAGATATATTAGATCGAGTGTAGTGTGACACAGAGATATATTAGACAGAGTGTAGTGTGACACAGAGATATATTAGATAGAGTGTAGTGTGACACACAGAGATATATTAGATAGAGTGTAGTGTGACACAGAGATATATTAGATCGAGTGTAGTGTGACACAGAGATATATTAGACAGAGTGTAGTGTGACACATAGAGATATATTAGACAGAGTGTAGTGTGACACACAGAGATATATCAGATAGAGTGTAGTGTGACACAGAGATATATTAGATAGAGTGTAGTGTGATACACAGAGATATATTAGATAGAGTGTAGTGTGATACACAGAGATATATTAGATAGAGTGTAGTGTGACACAGAGATATATTAGATAGAGTGTAGTGTGACACAGAGATATATTAGATAGAGTGTAGTGTGACACAGAGATATATTAGATAGAGTGTAGTGTGACACAGAGATATATTAGATAGAGTGTAGTGTGATACACAGAGATATATTAGATAGAGTGTAGTGTGACACAGAGATATATTAGATAGAGTGTAGTGTGACACAGAGATATATTAGATAGAGTGTAGTGTGACACAGAGATATATTAGATAGAGTGTAGTGTGATACACAGAGATATATTAGATAGAGTGTAGTGTGACACAGAGATATATTAGATAGAGTGTAGTGTGACACAGAGATATATTAGATAGAGTGTAGTGTGACACAGAGATATATTAGATAGAGTGTAGTGTGATACACAGAGATATATTAGATAGAGTGTCGTGTGATACACAGAGATATATTAGATAGAGTGTAGTGTGACACAGAGATATATTAGATCGAGTGCAGTGTGACACACAGATATATTCGAGTGCAGTGTGATACACAGAGATATATTAGATAGAGTGTCGTGTGATACACAGAGATATATTAGATAGAGTGCAGTGTGACACAGAGATATATTAGATAGAGTGTAGTGTGACACACAGAGATATATTAGATAGAGTGTAGTGTGACACACAGATATATTCGAGTGTAGTGTGATACACAGAGATATATCAGATAGAGTGTAGTGTGACACAGAAATATATTAGATAGAGTGTAGTGTGACACACAGAGATATATTAGATAGAATGTAGTGTGACACACAGAGATATATTAGATAGAGTGTAGTGTGACACACAGAGATATATTAGATAGAGTGCAGTGTGACACACAGAGATATATTAGAGTGTAGTGTGACACACAGATATATATTAGATAGAGTGTAGTGTGACACACAGAGATATATTAGATAGAGTGTAGTGTGACACACAGAGATATATTAGATAGAGTGTAGTGTGACACACAGAGATATATTAGATAGAGTGTAGTGTGACACAGAGAGATATATTAGACAGAGTGTAGTGTGACACACAGAGATATATTAGATAGAGTGTAGTGTGACACAGAGATATATTAGATAGAGTGTAGTGTGACACACAGAGATATATTAGAGTGTAGTGTGACACACAGATATATATTAGATAGAGTGTAGTGTGACACACAGAGATATATTAGATAGAGTGTAGTGTGACACAGAGATATATTAGATAGAGTGTAGTGTGACACACAGAGATATATAAGATAGAGTGTAGTGTGACACACAGAGATATATTAGATAGAGTGTAGTGTGACACACAGAGATATATTAGATAGAGTGTCGTGTGATACACAGAGATATATTAGATAGAGTGTAGTGTGACACAGAGATATATTAGATAGAGTGTAGTGTGACACACAGAGATATATTAGATAGAGTGTAGTGTGACACACAGAGATATATGAGATAGAGTGTAGTGTGACACAGAGATATATTAGATAGAGTGTAGTGTGACACACAGAGATATATTAGATAGAGTGTCGTGTGATACACAGAGATATATTAGATAGAGTGTAGTGTGACACACAGAGATATATTAGATAGAGTGTAGTGTGACACAGAGATATATTAGATAGAGTGTAGTGTGACACACAGAGATATATTAGATAGAGTGTAGTGTGACACACAGAGATATATTAGATAGAGTGTCGTGTGATACACAGAGATATATTAGATAGAGTGTAGTGTGACACACAGAGATATATGAGATAGAGTGTAGTGTGACACACAGAGATATATGAGATAGAGTGTAGTGTGACACAGAGATATATTAGATAGAGTGCAGTGTGATACACAGAGATATATTAGATAGAGTGTAGTGTGACACAGAGATATATTAGAAAGAGTGTAGTGTGACACAGAGATATATTAGATAGAGTGTCGTGTGACACACAGAGATATATGAGATAGAGTATAGTGTGATACACAGAGATATATTAGATAGAGTGTAGTGTGACAGAGAGATATATTAGATAGAGTGTAGAGTGACACACAGAGATATATTAGACAGAGTGTAGTGTGATACACAGAGATATATTAGATAGAGTGTAGTGTGACACAGAGAGATATATAAGATAGAGTGTAGTGTGACACACAGAGATATATTAGATAGAGTGTAGTGTGACACACTGAGATATATTAGATAGAGTGTAGTGTGATACACAGAGATATATTAGATAGAGTGTAGTGTGATACACAGAGATATATTAGACAGAGTGTAGTGTGACACACAGAGATATATTAGATAGAGTGTAGTGTGACAGAGAGATATATTAGACAGAGTGTAGTGTGATACACAGAGATATATTAGATAGAGTGTAGTGTGATACACAGAGATATATTAGATAGAGTGTAGTGTGACAGAGAGATATATTAGACAGAGTGTAGTGTGATACACAGAGATATATTAGATAGAGTGTAGTGTGACACACAGAGATATATAAGATAGAGTGTAGTGTGACAGAGAGATATATTAGACAGAGTGTAGTGTGATACACAGAGATATATTAGATAGAGTGTAGTGTGACACAGAGAGATATATAAGATAGAGTGTAGTGTGACACACAGAGATATATTAGATAGAGTGTAGTGTGACACACTGAGATATATTAGATAGAGTGTAGTGTGATACACAGAGATATATTAGACAGAGTGTAGTGTGACACACAGAGATATATTAGATAGAGTGTAGTGTGACACACAGAGATATATTAGATAGAGTGTAGTGTGATACACAGAGATATATTAGATAGAGTGTAGTGTGACACACAGAGATATATTAGATAGAGTGTAGTGTGACACAGAGATATATTAGAAAGAGTGTCGTGTGACACACAGAGATATATGAGATAGAGTGTAGTGTGACACACAGAGATATATTAGATAGAGTGTAGTGTGATACACAGAGATATATTAGATAGAGTGTAGTGTGACACAGAGATATATTAGATAGAGTGTAGTGTGACACAGAGATATATTAGATAGAATGTAGTGTGACACACAGAGATATATTAGATAGAGTGTAGTGTGACACACAGATATATTAGAGTGTAGTGTGATACACAGAGATATATGAGATAGACTGTAGTGTGACACACAGAGATATATTAGATAGAGTGTAGTGTGACACACAGAGATATATTAGATAGAGTGTAGTGTGACACAGAGATATATTAGATAGAGTGTAGTGTGACACACAGAGATATATTAGATAGAGTGTCGTGTGACACACAGAGATATATTAGATAGAGTGTAGTGTGACACACAGAGATATATTAGATAGAGTGTAGTGTGACACAGAGATATATTAGATCGAGTGTAGTGTGACACACAGATATATTCGAGTGCAGTGTGATACACAGAGATATATTAGATAGAGTGTCGTGTGATACACAGAGATATATTAGATAGAGTGCAGTGTGACACAGAGATATATTAGATAGAGTGTAGTGTGACACACAGATATATTAGAGTGTAGTGTGATACACAGAGATATATTAGATAGAGTGTAGTGTGACACAGAAATATATTAGATAGAGTGTAGTGTGACACACAGAGATATATTAGATAGAATGTAGTGTGACACACAGAGATATATTAGATAGAGTGCAGTGTGACACACAGAGATATATTAGATAGAGTGTAGTGTGACACACAGAGATATATTAGATAGAGAGTAGTGTGACACACAGAGATATATTAGATAGAATGTAGTGTGACACACAGAGATATATTAGATAGAGTGTAGTGTGACACACAGAGATATATTAGATAGAGTGTAGTGTGACACACAGATATATATTAGATAGAGTGTAGTGTGACACACAGAGACATATTAGATAGAGTGTAGTGTGACACACAGAGATATATTAGATCGAGTGTAGTGTGACACACAGAGATATATTAGAGTGTAGTGTGACACACAGAGATATATTAGATAGAGTGTAGTGTGACACAGAGAGATATATAAGATAGAGTGCAGTGTGACACACAGAGATATATTAGATAGAGTGTAGTGTGACACACAGAGATATATTAGATAGAGTGTAGTGTGACACACAGAGATATATTAGATAGAGTGTAGTGTGACACACAGAGATATATTAGATAGAGTGTAGTGTGACACACAGAGATATATTAGAGTGCAGTGTGACACACAGAGATATATTAGATAGAGTGTAGTGTGACACACAGAGATATATTAGATAGAGTGTAGTGTGACACACAGAGATATATTAGATAGAGTGTAGTGTGACACACAGAGATATATTAGATAGAGTGTAGTGTGACACACAGAGATATATTAGATAGAGTGTCGTGTGATACACAGAGATATATTAGATAGAGTGTAGTGTGACACACAGAGATATATTAGATAGAGTGTAGTGTGACACACAGAGATATATTAGATAGAGTGTAGTGTGACACACAGAGATATATTAGATAGAGTGTAGTGTGACACACAGAGATATATTAGATAGAGTGTAGTGTGACACACAGAGATATATTAGATAGAGTGTCGTGTGATACACAGAGATATATTAGATAGAGTGTAGTGTGACACACAGAGATATATTAGATAGAGTGTAGTGTGACACACAGAGATATATTAGATAGAGTGTAGTGTGACACACAGAGATATATTAGATAGAGTGTAGTGTGACACACAGAGATATATTAGATAGAGTGTCATGTGATACACAGAGATATATTAGATAGAGTGTAGTGTGACACAGAGATATATTAGAAAGAGTGTAGTGTGACACAGAGATATATTAGATAGAGTGTCGTGTGACACACAGAGATATATGAGATAGAGTATAGTGTGATACACAGAGATATATTAGATAGAGTGTAGTGTGACACAGAGATATATTAGACAGAGTGTAGTGTGATACACAGAGATATATTAGATAGAGTGTAGTGTGACACAGAGAGATATATAAGATAGAGTGTAGTGTGACACACAGAGATATATTAGATAGAGTGTAGTGTGATACACAGAGATATATTAGATAGAGTGTAGTGTGATACACAGAGATATATTAGATAGAGTGTAGAGTGACACACAGAGATATATTAGATAGAGTGTAGTGTGATACACAGAGATATATTAGATAGAGTGTAGTGTGACACACAGAGATATATTAGATAGAGTGTAGTGTGACACACAGAGATATATTAGATAGAGTGTAGTGTGATACACAGAGATATATTAGATAGAGTGTAGTGTGACACACAGAGATATATTAGATAGAGTGTAGTGTGACACACAGAGATATATTAGATAGAGTGTAGTGTGACACAGAGATATATTAGATAGAGTGTAGTGTGACACAGAGATATATTAGATAGAATGTAGTGTGACACACAGAGATATATTAGATAGAGTGTAGTGTGACACACAGATATATTAGATAGAGTGTAGTGTGACACACAGAGATATATTGGATAGAGTGTAGTGTGACACACAGAGATATATTAGATAGAGTGCAGTGTGACACACAGAGATATATGAGATAGAGTGTAGTGTGACACACAGAGATATATTAGAGTGTACTGTGACACACAGAGATATATTAGATAGAGTGTAGTGTGACACAGAGATATATTAGATAGAGTGTCGTGTGACACAGAGATATATTAGATAGAGTGTAGTGTGACACACAGAGATATATTAGATAGAGTGTAGTGTGACACACAGATATATTAGAGTGTAGTGTGATACACAGAGATATATGAGATAGACTGTAGTGTGACACACAGAGATATATTAGATAGAGTGTAGTGTGACACACAGAGATATATTAGATAGAGTGTAGTGTGACACAGAGATATATTAGATAGAGTGTAGTGTGACACACAGAGATATATTAGATAGAGTGTAGTGTGACACACAGAGATATATTAGAGTGTAGTGTGACACACAGAGATATATTAGATAGAGTGTAGTGTGACACACAGAGATATATTAGATAGAGTGTAGTGTGACACAGAGATATATTAGATAGAGTGTAGTGTGACACACAGAGATATATGAGATAGAGTGTAGTGTGACACACAGAGATATATTAGATAGAGTGTAGTGTGACACACAGAGATATATCAGATAGAGTGTGGTGTGACACAGAGATATATTAGATAGAGTGTAGTGTGACACACAGAGATATATTAGATAGAGTGTAGTGTGACACACAGAGATATATTAGATAGAGTGTCGTGTGACACACAGAGATATATTAGATAGAGTGTAGTGTGATACACAGAGATATATTAGATAGAGTGTAGTGTGACACAGAGATATATTAGATAGAGTGTAGTGTGACACACAGAGATATATTAGATAGAGTGTAGTGTGACACACAGACATATATTAGATCGAGTGTAGTGTGACACACAGAGATATATTAGAGTGTAGTGTGACACACAGAGATATATTCGATCGAGTGTAGTGTGACACACAGAGATATATTAGAGTGTAGAGTGACACACAGAGATGTATTCGATCGAGTGTAGAGTGACACACAGAGATATATCAGATCGAGTGTAGAGTGACACACAGAGATATATTAGATCGAGTGTAGAGTGACACACAGAGATATATTAGATAGAGTGTAGAGTGACACACAGAGATATATTAGATAGAGTGTAGTGTGACACACAGAGATATATCAGATAGAGTGTCGTGTGACACAAAGAGATATATTAGATAGAGTGCAGTGTGACACAGAGATATATCAGATAGAGTGTCTTGTGACACACAGAGATATATTAGATAGAGTGTAGTGTGACACACAGAGATATATTAGACAGAGTGTAGTGTGTCACACAGAGATATATCAGATAGAGTGTAGTGTGACACACAGAGATATATTAGACAGAGTGTAGTGTGTCACACAGAGATATATCAGATAGAGTGTAGTGTGACACACAGAGATATATTAGACCGAGTGTAGTGTGTCACACAGAGATATATCAGATAGAGTGTCGTGTGACACAAAGAGATATATTAGATAGAGTGCAGTGTGACACAGAGATATATCAGATAGAGTGTTGTGTGACACACAGAGATATATTAGATAGAGTGTAGTGTGACACACAGATATATTAGAGTGTAGTATGACACAGAGATATATTAGATAGAGTGTAGTGTGATACACAGAGATATATTAGATAGAGTGTGGTGTGACACACAGAGATATATTAGATAGAGTGTCGTGTGACACACAGAGATATATTAGATAGAGTGTAGTGTGATACACAGAGATATATTAGATAGAGTGTACTGTGACACAGAGATATATTAGATAGAGTGTAGTGTGACACACAGAGATATATTAGAGTGTAGTGTGATACACAGAGATATATTAGATAGACTGTCGTGTGACACACAGAGATATATTAGATAGACTGTAGTGTGACACACAGAGATATATTAGATAGACTGTAGTGTGACACACAGAGATATATTAGATAGAGTGTAGTGTGACACACAGAGATATATTAGATAGAGTGTAGTGTGACACACAGAGATATATTAGATAGAGTGTAGTGTGACACACAGAGATATATTGGATAGAGTGTAGTGTGACACACAGAGATATATTAGATAGAGTGTAGTGTGACACACAGAGATATATTAGCTAGAGTGCAGTGTGACACACAGAGATATATTAGATAGAGTGTAGTGTGACACACAGAGATATATTAGCTAGAGTGCAGTGTGACACACAGAGATATATTAGATAGAGTGTAGTGTGACACACAGAGATATATTAGAGTGTACTGTGACACACAGAGATATATTAGATAGAGTGTAGTGTGACACACAGAGATATATTAGACAGAGTGTAGTGTGACACAGAGATATATTAGATAGAGTGTAGAGTGACACACAGAGATATATTAGATAGAGTGTAGTGTGACACACAGAGATATATTAGATAGAGTGTAGTGTGACACAGAGATATATTAGATAGAGTGTAGTGTGACACACAGAGATATATTAGATAGAGTGTAGTGTGACACACAGAGATATATTAGAGTGTAGTGTGACACACAGAGATATATTAGATAGAGTGTAGTGTGATACACAGAGATATATTAGATAGAGTGCAGTGTGACACAGAGATATATTAGATCGAGTGTAGAGTGACACACAGAGATATATCAGATAGAGTGTAGTGTGACACACAGAGATATATTAGATAGAGTGTAGTGTGACACACAGAGATATATTAGATAGAGTGTAGTGTGACACACAGAGATATATTAGATAGAGTGTAGTGTGACACACAGAGATATATTAGATAGAGTGTCGTGTGACACACAGAGATATATTAGATAGAGTGTGGTGTGACACACAGAGATATATTAGATAGAGTGTTGTGTGACACACAGAGATATATCAGATAGAGTGTGGTGTGACACACAGATATATATTAGATAGAGTGTAGTGTGACACACAGAGATATATTAGATAGAGTGTAGTGTGACACAGAGATATATTAGATAGAGTGTAGTGTGACACACAGAGATATATTAGATAGAGTGTAGTGTGACACACAGAGATATATTAGATAGAGTGTAGTGTGACACAGAGATATATTAGATAGAGTGTAGTGTGACACACAGAGATATATTAGATAGAGTGTAGTGTGACACACAGAGATATATTAGATCGAGTGTAGTGTGACACACAGAGATATATTAGATCGAGTGTAGTGTGACACACAGAGATATATTCGATCGAGTGTAGTGTGACACACAGAGATATATTCGATCGAGTGTAGTGTGACACACAGAGATATATTCGATCGAGTGTAGTGTGACACACAGAGATATATTAGATAGAGTGTAGTGTGACACACAGAGATATATTAGATAGAGTGTAGTGTGACACACAGAGATATATTAGATAGAGTGTAGTGTGACACAGAGATATATTAGATAGAGTGTAGTGTGACACACAGAGATATATTAGATAGAGTGTAGTGTGACACAGAGATATATTAGATAGAGTGTAGTGTGACACACAGAGATATATGAGATAGAGTGTAGTGTGACACACAGAGATATATTAGATAGAGTGTAGTGTGACACACAGAGATATATCAGATAGAGTGTGGTGTGACACAGAGATATATTAGATAGAGCGTAGTGTGACACACAGAGATATATTAGATAGAGTGTAGTGTGACACACAGAGATATATTAGATAGAGTGTCGTGTGACACACAGAGATATATTAGATAGAGTGTAGTGTGATACACAGAGATATATTAGATAGAGTGTAGTGTGACACAGAGATATATTAGATAGAGTGTAGTGTGACACACAGAGATATATTAGATAGAGTGTAGTGTGACACACAGAGATATATTAGATCGAGTGTAGTGTGACACACAGAGATATATTAGAGTGTAGTGTGACACACAGAGATATATTCGATCGAGTGTAGTGTGACACACAGAGATATATTCGAGTGTAGAGTGACACACAGAGATGTATTCGATCGAGTGTAGAGTGACACACAGAGATATATCAGATCGAGTGTAGAGTGACACACAGAGATATATTAGATCGAGTGTAGAGTGACACACAGAGATATATTAGATAGAGTGTAGAGTGACACACAGAGATATATTAGATAGAGTGTTGTGTGACACACAGAGATATATCAGATAGAGTGTCGTGTGACACAAAGAGATATATCAGATAGAGTGCAGTGTGACACAGAGATATATCAGATAGAGTGTAGTGTGACACACAGAGATATATTAGACAGAGTGTAGTGTGTCACACAGAGATATATCAGATAGAGTGTAGTGTGACACACAGAGATATATTAGACAGAGTGTAGTGTGTCACACAGAGATATATCAGATAGAGTGTAGTGTGACACACAGAGATATATTAGACAGAGTGTAGTGTGTCACACAGAGATATATCAGATAGAGTGTAGTGTGACACACAGAGATATATTAGACAGAGTGTAGTGTGTCACACAGAGATATATCAGATAGAGTGTAGTGTGATACACAGAGATATATTAGATAGAGTGTAGTGTCACACAGAGATATATCAGATAGAGTGTCGTGTGACACAAAGAGATATATTAGATAGAGTGCAGTGTGACACAGAGATATATCAGATAGAGTGTTGTGTGACACACAGAGATATATTAGATAGAGTGTAGTGTGACACACAGATATATTAGAGTGTAGTATGACACAGAGATATATTAGATAGAGTGTAGTGTGATACACAGAGATATATTAGATAGAGTGTGGTGTGACACACAGAGATATATTAGATAGAGTGTACTGTGACACAGAGATATATTAGATAGAGTGTAGTGTGACACACAGAGATATATTAGAGTGTAGTGTGATACACAGAGATATATTAGATAGACTGTCGTGTGACACACAGAGATATATTAGATAGACTGTAGTGTGACACACAGAGATATATTAGATAGACTGTAGTGTGACACACAGAGATATATTAGATAGAGTGTAGTGTGACACACAGAGATATATTAGATAGAGTGTAGTGTGACACACAGAGATATATTAGATAGAGTGTAGTGTGACACACAGAGATATATTGGATAGAGTGTAGTGTGACACACAGAGATATATTAGATAGAGTGCAGTGTGACACACAGAGATATATTAGATAGAGTGTAGTGTGACACACAGAGATATATTAGAGTGTACTGTGACACACAGAGATATATTAGATAGAGTGTAGTGTGACACACAGAGATATATTAGACAGAGTGTAGTGTGACACAGAGATATATTAGATAGAGTGTAGAGTGACACACAGAGATATATTAGATAGAGTGTAGTGTGACACAGCGATATATTAGATAGAGTGTAGTGTGACACAGAGATATATTAGATAGAGTGTAGTGTGACACACAGAGATATATTAGATAGAGTGTAGTGTGACACACAGAGATATATTAGAGTGTAGTGTGACACACAGAGATATATTAGATAGAGTGTAGTGTGATACACAGAGATATATTAGATAGAGTGCAGTGTGACACAGAGATATATTAGATCGAGTGTAGAGTGACACACAGAGATATATCAGATAGAGTGTAGTGTGACACACAGAGATATATTAGATAGAGTGTAGTGTGACACACAGAGATATATTAGATAGAGTGTAGTGTGACACACAGAGATATATTAGATAGAGTGTAGTGTGACACACAGAGATATATTAGATAGAGTGTCGTGTGACACACAGAGATATATTAGATAGAGTGTAGTGTGACACACAGAGATATATTAGATAGAGTGTAGTGTGACACACAGAGATATATTAGATAGAGTGTAGTGTGATACACAGAGATATATTAGATAGAGTGTAGTGTGACACACAGAGATATATTAGATAGAGTGTAGTGTGATACACAGAGATATATTAGATAGAGTGTAGTGTGACACACAGAGATATATTAGATAGAGTGTTGTGTGACACACAGAGATATATCAGATAGAGTGTGGTGTGACACAGAGATATATTAGATAGAGTGTAGTGTGACACACAGAGATATATTAGATAGAGTGTAGTGTGACACACAGAGATATATTAGATAGAGTGTAGTGTGACACACAGAGATATATTAGATCGAGTGTAGTGTGACACACAGAGATATATTCGATCGAGTGTAGTGTGACACACAGAGATATATTAGAGTGTAGAGTGACACACAGAGATGTATTCGATCGAGTGTAGAGTGACACACAGAGATATATCAGATCGAGTGTAGAGTGACACACAGAGATATATTAGATAGAGTGTAGTGTGACACACAGAGATATATTAGATAGAGTGTAGTGTGACACACAGAGATATCTCAGATAGAGTGTGGTGTGACACAGAGATATATTAGATAGAGTGTAGTGTGACACACAGAGATATATTAGATAGAGTGTAGTGTGACACACAGAGATATATTAGATAGAGTGTCGTGTGACACACAGAGATATATTAGATAGAGTGTGGTGTGACACACAGAGATATATTAGATAGAGTGTAGTGTGACACACAGAGATATATTAGATCGAGTGTAGTGTGACACACAGAGATATATTAGAGTGTAGTGTGACACACAGAGATATATTCGATCGAGTGTAGTGTGACACACAGAGATATATTAGAGTGTAGAGTGACACACAGAGATGTATTCGATCGAGTGTAGAGTGACACACAGAGATATATCAGATCGAGTGTAGAGTGACACACAGAGATATATTAGATCGAGTGTAGAGTGACACACAGAGATATATTAGATCGAGTGTAGTGTGACACACAGAGATATATTAGATAGAGTGTACAGTGACACACAGAGATATATTAGATAGAGTGTAGAGTGACACACAGAGATATATTAGATCGAGTGTCGTGTGACACACAGAGATATACTAGAGTGCAGTGTGACACACAGATATATTAGAGTGTAGTGTGATACACAGAGATATATTAGATAGACTGTCGTGTGACACACAGAGATATATTAGATAGACTGTAGTGTGACACACAGAGATATATTAGATAGACTGTTGTGTGACACACAGAGATATATTAGATAGAGTGTAGTGTGACACACAGAGATATATTAGATAGAGTGTAGTGTGACACACAGAGATATATTGGATAGAGTGTAGTGTGACACACAGAGATATATTAGATAGAGTGTAGTGTGACACACAGAGATATATTGGATAGAGTGTAATGTGACACACAGAGATATATTAGATAGAGTGTAGTGTGACACACAGAGATATATTGGATAGAGTGTAGTGTGACACACAGAGATATATTAGATAGAGTGCAGTGTGACACACAGAGATATATTAGATAGAGTGTAGTGTGACACACAGAGATATATTAGAGTGTACTGTGACACACAGAGATATATTAGATAGAGTGCAGTGTGACACACAGAGATATATTAGACAGAGTGTAGTGTGACACAGAGATATATTAGATAGAGTGTAGTGTGACACAGAGATATATTAGATAGAGTGTAGTGTGACACACAGATATATTAGAGTGTAGTGTGACACACAGAGATATATTAGATAGAGTGTAGTGTGACACAGAGATATATTAGATAGAGTGTAGTGTGACACACAGAGATATATTAGATAGAGTGTAGTGTGACACAGAGATATATTAGATAGAGTGTAGTGTGACACACAGAGATATATTAGATAGAGTGTAGTGTGACACACAGAGATATATTAGATAGAGTGTAGTGTGACACACAGAGATATATTAGATAGAGTGTAGTGTGACACAGAGATATATTAGATAGAGTGTAGTGTGACACACAGAGATATCTTAGATAGAGTGTAGTGTGACACACAGAGATATATTAGAGTGTAGTGTGACACACAGAGATATATTAGATAGAGTGTAGTGTGACACACAGAGATATATTAGAGTGTAGTGTGACACACAGAGATATATTACAGTGTAGTGTGACACACAGAGATATATTAGAGTGTAGTGTGACACACAGAGATATATTAGATAGAGTGTAGTGTGATACACAGAGATATATTAGATAGAGTGCAGTGTGACACAGAGATATATTAGATCGAGTGTAGAGTGACACACAGAGATATATCAGATAGAGTGTGGTGTGATACACAGAGATATATTAAATAGAGTGTAGTGTGACACACAGAGATATATTAGATAGAGTGTAGTGTGACACACAGAGATATATCAGATAGAGTGTGGTGTGACACAGAGATATATTAGATAGAGTGTAGTGTGACACACAGAGATATATTAGATAGAGTGTCGTGTGACACACAGAGATATATTAGATAGAGTGTGGTGTGACACAGAGATATATTAGATAGAGTGCAGTGTGACACACAGAGATATATTAGATAGAGTGTAGTGTGACACACAGAGATATATTAGATAGAGTGTAGTGTGACACACAGAGATATATTAGATAGAGTGTCGTGTGACACACAGAGATATATTAGATAGAGTGTAGTGTGACACACAGAGATATATTAGATAGAGTGTCGTGTGACACACAGAGATATATTAGATAGAGTGTCGTGTGATACACAGAGATATATTAGATAGAGTGTAGTGTGACACAGAGATATATTAGATAGAGTGTAGTGTGACACACAGAGATATATTAGATAGAGTGTAGTGTGACACACAGAGATATATTAGATAGAGTGTCGTGTGACACACAGAGATATATTAGATAGAGTGTAGTGTGACACACAGAGATATATTAGATAGAGTGTCGTGTGACACACAGAGATATATTAGATAGAGTGTCGTGTGACACACAGAGATATATTACATCGAGTGTAGTGTGACACACAGAGATATATTAGAGTGTAGTGTGACACACAGAGATATATTCGATCGAGTGTAGTGTGACACACAGAGATATATTAGAGTGTAGAGTGACACACAGAGATGTATTCGATCGAGTGTAGAGTGACACACAGAGATATATCAGATCGAGTGTAGAGTGACACACAGAGATATATTAGATCGAGTGCAGAGTGACACACAGAGATATATTAGATAGAGTGTAGTGTGACACACAGAGATATATTAGATAGAGTGTAGTGTGACACACAGAGATATATTAGATAGAGTGTAGTGTGACACACAGAGATATATTAGATAGAGTGTAGAGTGACACACAGAGATATATTAGATCGAGTGTAGAGTGACACACAGAGATATATTAGATAGAGTGCAGTGTGACACACAGAGATATATTAGATAGAGTGTAGTGTGAATCACGGAGATATATTAGATAGAGTGTAGTGTGACACACAGAGATATATTAGATAGAGTGTAGTGTGACACAGAGATATATTAGATAGAGTGTAGTGTGATACACAGAGATATATTAGATAGAGTGTAGTGTGACACACAGAGATATATTAGATAGACTGTAGTGTGAATCACAGAGATATATTAGATAGAGTGTAGTGTGACACACAGAGATATATTAGATAGAGTGTAGTGTGACACAGAGATATATCAGATAGAGTGTCGTGTGACACACAGAGATATATTAGATAGAGTGCAGTGTGACACACAGAGATATATTAGACAGAGTGTAGTGTGTCACACAGAGATATATCAGATAGAGTGTAGTGTGACACACAGAGATATATTAGACAGAGTGTAGTGTGTCACACAGAGATATATCAGATAGAGTGTCGTGTGACACAAAGAGATATATTAGACAGAGTGTAGTGTGTCACACAGAGATATATCAGATAGAGTGTAGTGTGACACACAGAGATATATCAGACAGAGTGTAGTGTGTCACACAGAGATATA